>NC_044399.1:35720501-35911102 GCF_006542625.1 Nomascus leucogenys | reverse complement strand
TTCGAGACCAGCCTGGGCAATATAGGGAAACCCTGTCTCTATGAAACATTTTAAACAATTAACCAGGTATGGTGGTGCATGCCTGTATTCCCAGCTACTCTGGAGGTTGAAGGGGGAGGATCACTCGAGCCTGGGAGGCAGAGGTTGCAGTGAGTCATGGTTGCACCACTGCACTTGAGCCTGGGTGACAGAGAGAGGCCCTGTCTCAAACAACAAACCAATAAAACCCAGTGAGACCTGGCAAGTTATCTGTTTACTCTTTGGCTAGAAGGGGATGAAGACACTGCCTTGCCTATTCCATAGGGGGGCCACGAGGTTCAAGTGTGAACAGGCTGCAAAGGTGCTTTGGGAACAGTGAAGTGCTGTGTAATCGACAGGCATTTTACCGTCCATTTTACCGTCCATTCATGGAATTTATCGACCACACATTCAACACACATTCAGTGAGCACCCATATGTGCCAAGTACTATGCTAAGACTAGAGATAGAACAAGCCACAGTCCTTCCTCTAAGAAGCTCCCTGTCTCGGGGAATTAGACATATTAGCTCTTCATGGGTGGGAACAGCCTAGAAAATTAGGAAATGGAGCCATGAGGCAGACTGTGGGGCGAATCCCAGCCCATCTGAGGCCCATTCTCTGTCCCCTCAAAGCTGGATTCAGGTAGCCTCTCTTAGACCTGGGCCCTGGGGTCACCCACACTATGGCTTCCTCAGCCCTACAGAATAATTAGCCAACATTTATTCCTCCAACAAATATTTAGGAAACACCCACCACAGAGAAGGCCCAATGGTAAAAAATGAACAAAACCAAATACAGTCCCTGTCCTTGCAGAGCTAAGGGTCTGGTGGGAAAGAGGGGAGTGCAGTCAACCTTAGTAATGATGAATGTATGTCTAGAAAGCTGAGATAAGGAAGGGGCCATGGTCCTGGGAGCACCTGTAAGAGGGAATCTGGGATCACCTGAGGCTCCAAGGAAAACTCCCTTAAGAAATTTATGCCTAAGCTGAGAGCTGAAGGGTGAGGAAGTATTAATCATCAGAGAAGGGAGAGGAGGGCTTTTCCAGCAGAGGAGAGCTTGTCTCTGTGGCTGGGGCACAGAAAATGAGAGGGAGTGCTATGAGAATGGGAGGGTGAATGGAACTTGAACCCAGCTGAAACCAAAGGGTCCAGAGCAGAGGACATTGGGCCTGGAAGAATGAGGAGAGCCCCCAGACTCCAGGTCCTGGGGGTGTTTTCTCCACCCATGGGCCCAGGTGGACCCACATCATTTATGAAGTGAAGAGGGATGGATGGATGTTGGAACCAGGACCTGTGTTTATGGGCAGATCCCTCCCTTGTCCCTCCAGGGACATCAGAAGGAACCTTCTCAACCAGTGTCACTCCCTCCTCCAAGTGACTTTTTCAAGATGTGGTCCATGGAGAGCTGCTTCAGAATCATCTCAGGATCTCACAAAGAATGCAAATTCCTGGGCCCCTGCAATGCCTACTCATTGCAGAGCTTCTGGGGAGTGGACCGGGGGAATCTGAATTTTTAACAGAATCCCATGTGATTCTGATGTGGGACTGGGTGAGAAGGATTCTATGAATCAAACTTTGACAACCACTCTCTTGGCAATCTAAGCCACCCCAACCTCCTTTGACTCATCTATTCAAGCAAGCTTTAGTGAGCACCTACTATTGCCAGCCCTGTGCCAGGTGCTAGGGATACAGGGATGGATAAGACACTGCTCCCAGCTCTCTAAGTAGTCACAGTGTGGTAGGAAGAGAAATGTATGTAAACAAATCATTTCAACTCTCGGATTAAGACTATTCGGTAAAGAAGAGAACCAAAGGAAGATAACCTACTCTCTCCTAGGGGTACATGGGACAGAAGTGGGGTTTCTTTCCCCACACTCCCCACATCTCAACTACCAACCTCAGCTCCTCCTGCTTCTCCCCCTTGTAATTTCACTCAATTCCACATGTCTATGAAATCTGTGGGCCCTCAGGGTCTACTGAGATCTGCCAAGGTCTAGAGTGGAAAACTGGTCCTCTTCCCATAACACTAGTGACGAAGGAAGATGCTGTACGTCCCTCCAAACCTCCACACCCTCCTGGCCAGAGACAGCCACCAATGGTGTGGTCCTCAGCCTAGGGCCCCTGAAGCTTCTGCCTGGAGTCCACCAGGGACTGCCTAGCACATATCCAATGATGGCCTGGAAGGTCTGGAAGCCAGAGCACACCTTCTCCTATGGGAACAGAATTTGCTTTGTTCACATTCCCACCTAGGTCTCAGTAAGAGCTCAGAAACTGTCACCTAGAGTAGGCCATTGAGGACACGCAGTCCTAGGAATAGGGTGTGACTCCTGGACTTCCCAGGGGTCTTTTTTCTTTTCTTTTTTTTTTTTTTTTAATTTTCATTGTTTGTTTGTCTGTCTTTGAGAAAGGATCTCACTCTGTCATCTGGGCTAGAGTGCAGTGGTGCAACCATGGCTCACTGAAGCCTTGACCTCCCAAACTCAAGCAATCCTCCCATCTCAGCCTCCCAAGTAGCTGGGACTACAGGTGTGTGCCACCACACCCAGCTAACTTTTATTTTTATTTTTTGGTAGAGATGGAGTCTTACTATGTTGCCAGGACTGGTCTCGAACTCCTGGGCTCAAGGGATTCTCCCACCTTGGCATCCCAAAGTCCTGGGATTATAGGTGTGAGCCACTGCACCTGGCCACCAGGCACCTTTTTTATTTTATTTTATTTTTATTATTTTTTTTTGAGACAGAGTTTTGCTTTCGTTGCCAGGCTGGAGTGCAATGGCGTGATCTCAGCTCACCACGACCTCCGCCTCCTGGGTTCAAACGATTGTCCTGCCTCAGCCTCCTGAGTACCTGGGATTACAGGCATGCGCCACCACGCCCGGCTAATTTTGTATTTTTAGTAGAGAGATAGAGTTTCTCCATGTTGGTCAGGCTGGTCTCAAACTCCCGACCTCAGGTGATCTGCCCGCCTTGGCCTCCCAAAGTGCTAGGATTACAGACGTGAGCCCCCACGCCGGGCCACCAGGTACCTTTTTATCAGAGGGTGCAGTGTTAAGGATGAGGCTGTTCCACCTCTTGCAGGTCACCTGTCTGCTTGGCCAAAGCAGTGTGATTTAACTCAGCTTCTCTCTTCAGGGTTTCTGTGCCAAGGCTCCAGGTCACTGGCCCTGAGCAGAAACTGAGGAGTACACGGCGGACAGGAGCCTTCTCCTCCATAAAGGACAGGAAGTCAGCCTAGGGGTTTGGATCTCCCTCCCGAGGGTGAGGCAACCCCTAAGTTAAATGCACGATGATTACTGGGGTTGGAGCATGTCAGGCAGTTTCTAAAGAGGAAAAGTTTGAAGCTGTTCAGGACTCCTGACGGGGCACTCCACAGCTCATTCTGCCGCTGTTGTGCTAGGAAGATCACGTAATCTTCTATTGATTGTTCATGCCTTGTGAGGGACACTTTCTGGGAGGAACAAATTTCAGGGCAGAAGGAGCAAAACTGGGTTGCTCAATAAATGGGCGAGGCAGCCACTACCATCCCACTGGAGGGTCTGTCATGACAGGGGCTGATAGAAAGGCTGTTTTCTTAGACTCCTCACCTGGGAGGTGAGGACAAGCATCACAGTGAAGGAGGAACACTGCTGATGCTCTGAAGCTCGGGGGACAGGGGGAGAATGCACCAGGCCAGGGACTCGAGGACCTGAGGTCTCATGCAGGTGTGCCACTGGCTGGGTGGCTGATGGGTGTCTCATGTCACAGCTCCTCCGCCCACCCTTGATTTTAGCTACAGCTGCTGGGGCAGCCCCTTGGGAGTCTGCTGCCTGCTCAGGAACTTCCTCAATGTGGGAGTCCCTGGTTCTGCAGATCAGCCCAGCCAGGAAGAGGAGCTCATGCCTCCATGGACAGCAGTCAACCCTGTGGGGCTGAGCTCCAAGTCTCCCCTTTTCTGGAGGTATCTGTACCTTCTCAGAGGTCCAGGTGAATGAAGCTCTTGTTGCCTAGGGTGATGATGTTAATAACATCCCCTCATCAGCTTCCCCACTCCCTATTTGCTCTACTTCCTTTCCCCACTTCCTAGGATCACTCTCCAAAACAAACTACATGCACCCAAGTCCTTGTTCTCAGGAGAATTCAAATTAAGACACAGGATTTCTCCTTTCTAAAGCTCACCTTCCCCACCTACAAAGTCTGGGAACTGGCCAGGCATGGTGGCTCACACCTGTAATCCCAGCACTTTGGGAGGCCGAGGTGGGTGGATCACCTCAGGTCAGGAGTTTGAGACCAGCCAGGCCAACATGGTGAAACCCCATCTCTACTAAAAATACAAAAATAAAACAGGTGTGGTGGTGCACGCCTGTAGTCCCAGCTACCCGGGAGGCTGAGGCAGGAAAATCTCTTGAATCCAGGAGGCAGAGGTTGCAGTGAGCCAAGATGGTGCCACTGCACTCCAGCCTGGATGGCAGGTGTTCAGCCTCACAACAAGCATCCTCCTATTCTCACAATGACCAGGAGTCCCATTTAGTTTGGAACTTGGTTTTCCATTATTCACCATGGTTTTCAGACCAAACAGTGGTCTCCTGGAAATTCCAGTTGGGAAATCAGCAGGCTGATTTATGGGGAAAAAAAATCCAGTTCAATTGGCATATGTGTTTTCTCCTGTGTCTTCACAGCAGCTCTGACAGGTGGTGTGACAGAAACCCCAATAGTCCTTCGTCTCTCATGACACACCCTCAGACATCTACGCTGGCCACGTTGTGTGGAATAAAGAGCGGTTTCCAAGCTTCCCCCGGCAGCCGTCTGGCCAGAATGTGAGGTCCTGGCCAGTGGGGTTTAAGAGAGGGTAGCGTGTGCAACTTCGGAGAAGAAACTTTCAAAGGAAGAGACATCTTCTCTTTCTTTTCTTCATCAGGCTGGAATGCTGCTTGTGATGGGAAAAGAATGGCAGCATTTGGACCACATGGTGATTTTTGGGCACCACAGAGCAACAAGAGAGGAGCTGGTGCCTGGAACAGCAGGAGCTACCACACCATCACAGACTGGCTGTCTCCCAGATTAAAGAAACTCCCATCTCCTTTCTTTTTTCTTCTTTTTTTGCTTTTGAAAATTAAATTATTTATTTTGAGATATTTGTGATTGATATGCAGATGTAAGAAATAATAATCGAGGCCAGGTGTGGTGGCTCATGCCTGTAATCCCAGCACTTTGGGAAGGCCAAGGCAGGGAATTGCTCAAGCCCAGGAGTTTGAGACCAGCCTGGGCGACAGAGCAAGACCTTGTCTCAAAAAAAAAAAAAAAAATCTTTGAGACAGTCTTACTCTGTCGCCCAGGCTCGAGTGCAGTGGTGTAGTCATGGCTCACTGACTGCAGCCTGGACCTCCTGGGCTCACATGATTCTCCCACCTCAGCCTCCTGTGTAGCTGGGACTAGAGGTGTATGACCCATGGCTGGCTATTTTTTTGTATGTTTTGTAGAGATGGGGTTTTGCCATGTTGCCCAGGCTGGCAATTTTTTTTTTTAATTAGCTGGGCATAGAGCATGCACCTGTACTCCTAGCTACTGGGACGCTGAGGCAGGAGGATCTCTTGAGCCTAGGAGTTCAAGGTTGATCACACCCACTGAACTCCAGCCTGAGCAACAGAGCAAGAGCCTGTCTTCAAAACAACAACAACAACAACACACACACCACACACACAAACCCAAAAACAACAATAACCACAAAAACTACAAAAAAGAAACAATACAGAAATATCTCATGCACTCTTCCACCATCAATATTCAAATTTTCCCAATGTTAACATCTTGCAAAAACTATAGTACAATATTATAGCCAGGATATTGATATGATAAATAGTCAAGACAACAACCATCCCTTGCCCCCATCTTCTTTCAGTCACTCTCAGTTTGGGTTTCTTTGAGACACTCTAATACAATCCTACAAAAATACAGGTGAGGCCGGGCGCGGTGGCTCACGCCTGTAATCCCAACATTTTGGGAGGCCGAGGTGGGTGGATCACCTGAGGTCAGGAGTTTGGGACCAGCCTGACCCAACATGGTGAAACCCCGTCTCTACTAAAAATACAAAAAATTAGCCGGGTGTTGGTGTGTTGCCTGTAATCCCAGCTACTCCGGAAGCCAAGGCAGGAGAAGCTTGAAACCCAGGAGGTGGAGGTTGCAGTGAGCTGAGATTGCACCACTGCACTCCAGCCTGGGCACAGAGCAAACTCCGTCTCAAATTTTAAAAAATGTTTAAAAAAATGCAGGTGAGTATCATGAACTCCCATTCCACAGGTAAAGAAGCTGAAGTACAAAGAGATCAAGTGGCTCACGTGGATGATGAACACCCGAGCCAGGAGCAGAGAACCTGGTGCAACTGCCTCAACGCTACAGCCACGCCTGCCCACGCCCCACCCTCAGATCTGGGAGAAAGGAGTGGGCATAGGTGATTCCTGTTCCTTCTGGTTTGGAATTTATCTTCTATCTGATCATCAGAGATAATATAACCTCTATTTTATTATTCCACAATTTCTACTAACTGATCCCAAGAAACTGGACCAGAGTAGGGCAGGGTTGAGTTGGAAACAGGCGGCTCTTCCAAGGAATTAAAAGAGTTCTGCAAACTCATATCAATGCAATGTGCTCATAAACATAGGAACCACCCATCATTTCGAAAAGGGAGCATAAACAAACCAATTCTCCTTCCTTGCCCACACCACAAATGCCTGGGGCATAAAGGATGGCCACTGCTTTTTCTTTCTTTCTTTTTTAATTTTATTTTAAGTTCTGGGATACATGTGTAGAACGTGCAGGTTTTTTACACAGGTAAACGTTTGCCATGGTGGTTTGCTGCACCTATCAACCTGTCACCTAGGTATTAAGCCCCTCATGCATTAGCTATTTACCCTGATGCTCTCCCTCCCCTGGCTCCACCCCTCGACCCGACACTTCTTTTTCTATTTTTTTTGTTTTGTTTTGAGACTCAGTATGTCACCCAGGCTGTAGTGCAGTGGCACAATTACTGCTCACTGAAGCCTCAAGCCCTCAGGCTTAAGAGATCTTCCCATCTTAGCCTCCCAAGTAGCTGGGACTACAGGTATGAGCCACGGTGTCCCAACTTCTATTATTAAAGGGATTTGGTTTTAGGAATTTTTTTTTTCAATGCAACATGGAAGCTTAAGGAGTTAGAGGAAAAACAGCAGTGCAGTTGTTCTCAACTCAGAACTAAAGTAACTACTTGGAGAGGCATCAGATACTTAGCATGGGTGTTATAAAACCCAGGCTCTCAGGGCCCAGGTGGGACTAAGGCCAGATAGGAGCCTTGAAGAAACAAAGCACAGCCCGCCTTAAAGGTGCCAACAGAGGGCTGGCTCCTGAGACCTCAGGCCCAGATCTGAGTAGAGAAGTCAAGAAACAAGAAATTTTATTTTTTAAGAATTCTCTTGACTTTTCAGTGTTGGCAACTAATGTGTTCACGGCTTTATCCCAAGTGCCTGAGTGCCAGGAACATAAGAGGTGCTCAGATGAATGACCAAAGGAATGAATTAAAAATATGCACATGATGACTCAATTAAAAAATACTAGACATCTTGCTAAAAGTAATCTATGAATGGCTAACAAGCAGATGAAACGCAAATTAAAACCACAATGAGGTACCACATCATGCTCACTCAGAAGGCAAAAAATAAATAAAATCAAGGGCCGGGCGCGGTGGCTCACGCCTATAATCCCAGCACTTTGGGAGGCCAAGGCAAACAGATCACCAGAGGTCAGGAGTTCGAGGTCAGCCTGGCCAATATGATGAAACCTTGTCTCTACTAAAAATACAAAAATTAGCCAGGTGTGGTCATGGGTGCCTGTAATCCCAGCTACTTGGAGGCTGAGGCAGGAGAATCACTTGAACCCGAAAGGCGGAGTATGCAATGAGCCAAAATTGTGCCATTGCACTCCAGCCTGGGTGACAAGAGCAAAACTCTGTCTCAAAAAAAAAAAAAAATCAAAAAACAAAATAAAAGTGTTGGCAAGCATGTGAGGACATTGTAATCCTTGTATATTGCTGGTGGGAATGTAAAATGATTCAGCTGCTTGGAAAACGGTGTGGTGGCTCTTCAAAAAGTTAAATATAGAATTAGCATATAACCCAGCAACTCCACTCCTAGTTCTAATATATGCCCAAAAGAACTGAAAACATGTGTTCAAACAAAAACTTGGGCCAGGCACAGTGGCTCATGCCTGTAAGCCCAGTACTCTCTGAGGCCAAGGTGGGAGGATCGCTTGAGTCCAGGAGTTTGAGACTAGCCTGGGCAACATAGTGAGATTCCATCTCTACAAAACAAATTTAAAAATCAGCTGGGCATGGTGGTGCACACCTGTAGTCCCAGCTACTCTGGAGGCCTAGCTACTCTGAAGGATCACTTGAGCCTGAGAGGTTGAGCTACAGCGAGCTACCATCACACCACTACACACCGGCCTGGGTGACAGAGTGAAACTGTCTCAAACAAACAAACAAAACCCATACATGAATGTTTACAGCAGCACTATTCACAATACCCAAAAGGCAGAAACAAACCAAATGTCCAGCAACAGATGAATGGATAAACAAAATGTGGCATATCCATCCACACAATGGAATCTATTATTTGGATTACAGGGGTCATCTGGGTATGGAACATCAGGTTTGGCAGAGTGGAGACTTAGATCCAAGCTCATGGATTTAAAACCTGAAGTTCATTGCCAGGACTATGATAGCCAGGAAGGGAATGTGGAAGGCACATAGAGGACCCTAAAGAGAGTCCTCACCATGGATGAACTCATTAAGGACATTAAGCATCGATAGTACTATGAGAAGCTATGCTGACAGTGACAGCAGGAGAACTCTGAAACCTGCCAGCAAATCCACAACATGGAAATGGCTCGCAGGATCACTTTTTTTTTTTTTTTGAGACAAAGTGTCACTCTATCTCCAGGCTAGAGTGCAGTGGCATGATCTTGGCTCACTGCAGCCTCTGCCTCCTGGGTTCAAGCGACTCTCCCACCTCAGCCTCCTGAGTAGCTGGGATTACAAGTGTGTGCCACCACACCTGGCTAATTTTTGTATTTTTTGGTAGAGATGGGGTTTCACCTTGTTGGCCAGGCTGGTCTCAAACTCTTGACCTCAAGTGATCCACCTGCCTCGGCCTCCCAACGTGCTGGGATTACAGGCATGAGCTGGATCAACTTCTTGATGCCAAAGAATCGGGGCAGATCTGTAATGGGGCTGCTGTGGCCTGTGGATAGGACACCCAGTATGAAAACCCTTGGCCAGTTTGTGTCTCCAACTCTTGTCTTTCTACAACCACATTTTCTGTTACCCGTTTTTAGGATAAACTCAATCGCATATATGCAAGAAGCCCTCCACTTAGAAAAGGCCTCCACTAAGAGAAGCAATCCCATTAGTCAGCAACGGACCCTCTCGTTTATTAAGTGAAAGAAGAAACAAGGTAAAAGCTGTCTAGCAGTAGAATGGTGTTTGCTGGGGGCTGGGGAGGGGGGCAATGGGAACTTATCGTTTAATGGGTACAGAATTTCAGTTGGAAAAGATGAAAAAGTTTTGGAGGTAGGTGGTGCTGATGCTTGCACAAAAGTGTCAGTGTACTGTACTTAATACCACTAAACTGCAAACTTCAATAGTTAAGATGGTAAATTGTATGTTATGTGTATTTTACTACAATAAAGCAATTTTTAAAAGGAAATGAAGTAGCCAGGAGCGGTGACTCACGTCTGTAATCCCAGCACTTTGGGAGGCCGAGGCAGGCGGATCATGAGGTCAGGAGATCGAGACCATCCTGGCTAACACGGTGAAACCCCGTTTCTACTAAAAAAAAAAAAAAATCCAAAAAGTAGCCAGGCGTGGTGGTGGGTGCCTGTAGTCCCAGCTACTCGGGAGGCTGAGGCAGGAGAATGGCATGAACCTGGGAGGTGGAGCTTGCAGTGAGCCGAGATCGCGCCACTGCACTCCAGCCTGGGTGACAGAGCGAGACTCAGTCTCAAAAAAAAAAAAAGGAAATGAAGTACTGATACATATTACAACACGGTGGAACCTTGAAAACATTTATAAGTGAAAGAAGCCAGTAACAAAAGACTATATATTGGGCCAGGCGTGGTGGCTCATGCCTGTAATCCTAGCACTTTGGGTGGCTGAGGCAGGCAGATTGCCTGAGCTCAGGAGTTCAAGAACACCCTGGGCAGCATGATGAAACCCCATCTCTACTAAAACACAAAAATTAGCCGGGCATTGTGGTGGGTGCCTGTAGCCCCGGCTACTCGGGAGGCTGAGGCAGGAGAATTGCTTGAACCCTGGAGGCAGAAGTTGCAGTGGGCCCAGATCGCACCACTGCACTCCAGCCTGGGTGACAGAGCAAGACTCCATCTCAAAAAAAAAAAGACTACATATTGTATATGTTATACAACTTGAAATAACTCCAAATACATACATAGTTTGTGAAAAAGTTGTTAGAATCAAAATGTAGTCACTTGTGTCAAACCCTGACAAAACGGAGCCAGGTAAGAACATGCAGGGAGGGTTCTGGTGCATGACCACCTGATAACAAAAGATATCACAAGAGACTTTGCCAAAACCACAACCTTGCACAAAGGCCACCTCAATCTTACACACACAAAAAAATGCTTCTGTGAGGACATTTGCCCAGCAACTGCCTGTCCAGCCCTGGACTCATGCCACCCTTGTTTTTGATCCTTGTAGCTGAGGATAATTGTTTCAAGACAACATACGTAACCCTCATTTTACCTTTAAAAATCCTTGTCTTCCTTTACCCCCGTGAATATGCCCATAGTTTACTGTGGCGTACATATTCTGTTTGTTATTTATGTTGACATTTGCATGTGAGTGAGTGTGTGTGGTGAGTGTATGGAATGGGTTAGCCCATGCACAGAGCGTTTCTTAGCCTACTTAACAGCTTAGGATGGGGCCTGAGATTCTGCACATCTAGCACGCTCCCAGGTCCTGCCATGCTGCTGGCCTGTGGCCCATCCTTCCACCGGAAGTGCTTAGAAGGCTTTAGTCTCCCACCCACACTCACACATCCACATCCACACACACACTCACATGCATGTATATCTACTCCATCCACACACAACTCACATACACTCACAATCTCCCGCCCAGTCACACATCCACATCCACACACACACTCACAGCATGTAAACCTACTCCATCCACACACACTCACAATCTCCCACTCACACTCACAATCCGCATCCACACACACTCATAGCATGTATACCTACTCCATCCACACACACACTCACATGCACTCACATCTTCCACCTACACTCACAATCTGCATCCACACACACTCACAGCATGTATACCTACTCCATCCACACACACATAGGCACATTCACACCCACCCACATATGTGCACATGCACCTACACACACACACACCACACATTGTAGCATTTTTCTGGGGAAACAGAAACAGTCACTCTTTTGAAGAACCTCAGAAACTGCACAATAAGAGCTCTTCTTGATTTGTCATCAAAACTCAGATAAAGTTGAAGTTCTAACTTCCAAGAAGATCTTCCAGACTGTTTTCCAGATTGTTATAAATGCATCTTCAGACATGAAGGAGCACCTCACGGTTGCACTCAGATACCTCCTGGGATGTGATTTAGTCTTGACGATTATCATTACATGTCAGTGAATACAGTTTGATGAAAACTTTTAGGGAAACAAGTTTTCAGAAACTGTCCCCAGATTTATTGTAGTAGCAGTCAACTCTGAGGATGCATTTTTTTGACCGGGCAACTATTGTTGGGGGTCTTATAATACCTGACTTGGAGAGGTGTGTTTGTGCCTTTTAGGTAAGATGGGGAATAGAGGGCCCCAGACTTAAGAGCTACATGTGATATTTGAGATAAATTGATCCTTAACATTTTTCTCAAGTCAGAGTTCTCATTATTTGTCTCCTTGATGCCAATAGAGTAAAATGCAAAATGGCTCACCACATGGTCAAAGCCCCTCCCTTTCAACTGGCCACATCCTGGCCTTCCCGTGCTCTTTCTACTGAACCAAGCTCTGTGTTCCAAGAAACCATCCCGTCCTCAAATCTCTGTACCTTGTTCTCTGCCGAAGCCATGCCCAAGCAGTTCCCTTTGCCTGGTATGTTTCGCTCTCCCATTTCCCTGCAACACTGCCTGTCAATGTCTTCAATGAGAAGTTCCAGCCCCACCTTCTAGAAGCTTCCAGAAGCCAGTATTGGGCTTTGGCATTAAACAGCCTGTAACAAGGAATGATCCTGCCCCAAATGTCGCTAGTGCCAGGTTGAGTCACTCTGTCATTGACAGGGTGACTCTGAGTATGTGGGTCCTTTTGAGCCCGTTTTCTAATCTTTAAAAAAAAAAAGGGAGGGGAAAATATTTACTTCACACTTTTATTTAGTTTTTCAAAGATTAAATGAGACAATGCTAGTGAGTTTCACTAGCATATAGGAGATAGTCAAGAAATATTTCAGTGGATAATGGCATTTCTCTCCTGATCAGGTTGGATTAACCCTCTCTTTTCTACAGTCGGCACGTTCTGGACCTCACATAGCTGCCTTGGAGCTGAGGTTTCCGTGTTTGTCAGGTGGGCTCATCTTGGTCTCTTGCCTGGTGACTTTAGCATAATCCTTGCTCAAAACCTTAATTAAATGAAATAGATTCTTCAGGTATCACTTTCTTTTTTTCCTGTGACATTCCTTCTAACAGCTGCCGAGCCTGAAGACAACAAAGCTGCCCAGACTTTCCTCCTGGGCTCCAGCCCCTCCTGTCTGACTGCTCAAAGGAATCTCAGCACGCAGGTCTCACAGGCACCTCAAATCCAGCCTGTGTAAACCTGAGCTGCCCGTGTACACTCCTATATCCTAGAACCATGGTTCTCAAATGTGGGTGTTTTTGCCCCCAGGTTACATTTGGCAGGGTCTGGGGATATTTTTGTTTGTAACAACTAGGACAGAGGGTCCTTCGTGGAGTCTTGTAGACAGAGGTCGGGGGTGCTGCTGCTGAACGTCCCACAATGCACAGGACAGTCTCCGTTACAAGGAATGATCCTGCCCCAAGTGTCGCTGGTGCCGGGTTGAGAAATCCTGATCTAGAGGGAGACTTTACCTGGTAGGTCAGGCCGTGGTACCGCTCTGCTCATAATCCCCCATGGTTCCCACATCCCTCAGAGTAAGATGCACACCCTCCGGGTGGAGGACACGGCCTGCAGCGTTCTGCTTCCCCACCTGCTGAGCCCCGACTTCTCATTGCCCTCTCTCCCTTTCCTCCACCTCTTCTCCTCTTTCGTGCCTTGCTTGTCTGCCCTGCCTCCCACTGTGCCTCCAATACGCCTGCCTCAGAGCCTTGCACCAACGTTCCCTCTGCTTGGAATGCTCTTCCCTCAGTCACCCAAGTTCATCCTTGCTGCCTTCAAGTCTCTGCTCACATGTCACCTTCCCTGCAAGGCCATGCCTGCCCACCCTTTTAAAGCCACAGCCCTTCCCGGCATGCCATCCTTCTTGCTTGCTATAGGTTTTTCCACCGCATTGATCATCTTACAAATGGGTTTATTTATTGTATAATTTTCTCTTCCACTACAGTGTAAGAGCTGCACGAAAGGGATATTTTTGTTTTGTTCACTGATATTTCCCACTGCCTAGTGCTCGAAAAGTATTTGCTGAATAAGTGAATACATCAGTATCATACTGTCCCCAACTTGCTCATCTTACCTCTATTTTGTAACTGATCTATGTAACCACCATTTAGCTGACATCCAAGTGTCAGAACCCAAACTTCCTTGAGTCTTCCCTTTCTCTGTCTTTTTTATTTTTTGAGATGGGGTCTCACTTCTCACTATGTTGCCTAGGCTGGACTTGAACTCCTGGGCTCGGCGATCCTCCCACCTCAGCCTCCCACGTAGCTGGGACCATAGGTGTGTACCATTGCACCCAGCTTATCTCTCTCTTTCACAGCTTTATTGAGATATAATTCACATAAAACAGAATTCATCCATTTAAAGAGTACAATTCAATGGGTTTTGGTATATCATATGGTTATGCAACCATCACTGCAACAATATTTGAATATTTTTTTTCTTTTTTTTCTTTTTTGAGACAGCTTCTTGCTCTGTCACCCAGGCTGGAGTGCACTGGCGCAATCTCGGCTCACTGCAACCTCTGCTCTCAGGCTCAAGCAATTCTCCTGCCTCAGCATCCTGAGTAGCTGGGATTACAGACACATGCAGCTACACCCAGCTAATTTTTTGTATTTTCAGTAGAGATTTCACCATGTTAGCCAGACTGGTCTCGAACTCCTGAGCTCAGGTGATCTGCCTGCCTCGGCCTCCCAAAGTGCTAGGATTACAGGCATGAGCCATTGCGCCCGGCCCAAATATTTTCATTATCCTTGAAGAAACCTCATATTCCTTAAATATCACCCTCCAGCTCCCCCACCCCCACCGCCATTTCTCCTCATCTCTGGCAACTACTGATCTATGTGCTGACTCCATGGATTCTCCTGTTCTGGACATTTCATGTCAATGGACTCATACAACATTCCTCACTGGCTTCTTTGACTTAGCATACTGTGTTCCAGGTTCATCCATGTTGTTGCCTGTATTAGTATTGCATTATTTTTATAGCCAAATACTATTCCATTGCATACAGGCACAGCATTCTGTTTATCCACGTATCACTTGATGGGCATTTGGGTTACTTCCAGTTTGGGGCTACTATAAAAATGCTGCTTTGGGCTGGGCGCAGTGGCTCACACCTGTAATCCCAGAATTTGGGAGCCTGAGGTGGGCGGATCACTTGAGGCCAGGAGTTCAAGACCAGCCTGGCCAACATGGTGAAACCCTGTCTCTACCAGAAATACAAAAATTAGCTGGGCATGGTGGTGCGTGCCTGTAACTCCAGCTACTCAGCAGGCTGAGGCACGACAATCACTTGAGGTTGCAGTGAGCTGAGATCAGACCACTGCACTCCAGCCTGGGTGACAGAGCCAGACTCTGTCCCCCTGCCTCAAAAAAAAAAAGAAAAGAAAAGAAAATTGCTGCTCTGAACATGTGTGTCCATGTTCTTGGGTGGACATATGCTTTCATTTCTCCTGGGCATGAACCTGGGAGTGGGGCTGCTGGATCATGTGGTTACTGTGTGTGTAATCTTTTGAGGACCTGCCACTGTTTTGTTTTGTTTTTTTTTTCCTTTTCTCTATGAATCCACATCCAACTCATAAGTATGGGCTGTGTTTCTCCCTCCTGAATCTGTGCTCACTTGCATCTGCACAGAAACCACCTCTTCAGTTCATACCTGGAAGGCTACAGTGCCTGTTAACGGGGATCCCTCTCCACTGGGTCACCCTCGCCTGCACGGGGGGGGAGTTTCCCCTTCTTGATGCCGAGGCCACACCCCGGCCCATTCAGGGGTGCCTCTGGAGGTGGGACCCAGGCATCAGTGCTTCCCAGAGCTCCCCAGGTGATTACGACGCACAGCCAAGCACCTGCTTCCTTATGATCCACATTTCATCACCTGCCACCCAAGTGCCTCCACGACAGCAAATCTGATTGTGTGATCTGGATTCTTCTTAAAACCCATCTGTGGCTCTCCATGGCCTCCACAATAAACTCCAAGCCCCTCAGGATGCACATGCATCTCGGTGACCGTGTCCACCGCCACCCATCTTGCCCCCTTCCTCTCCCTGACCCACGCTGCACATGCCACGCTGAGCTATGTGTGCCTGCCCATCCACACCTCCACGCCTTGGGACAGGCTATTTCCTCTTCCTGAAGTGCCTGTTCCCATCTTTCATCCTCCTCTAGGAAGTCTTCCCTGACTGCTCTCCCTCAGCGGGCTGTAACTGTGTTCACTGGCCTCTAGTCCAGGAGCACCTCAAGGCCAGGGTTGGGATATCACTCATCTCTGGATCCTCAGCCTGTAGCTGCCTGACTCATGGTGGTGATGGGTTCTTTCTTTTTTTTGGCATATGTGTGTTGGGCGCTGTGATGAATGAAGAGGTGAGTGAATGAACCTGGTCTATGTAGAAGCTGTGACCAGGTGCAATCCTACCAGCTGCCCAACTGTGCCCTCCTGAGTCCCAGAAATAACCCTGGGGGCACTCAGCAGGGCCTGCTCAACCCCCGACCTGGACCAGCGAGACCCACACACGTCTCCCTCCCATGGGGACATCTACCTGCATTTCCCAGTCTCAGGCTCCGTGTGTTTCATTTCTCCAGCCATGGGGCCCAGCAGGTGTCAGCAGCAAAGGAGAACTGGGTGGGACGGTCCTTCCTGAAGATAAGGCAAAGTGCCCCAGCCCAGAGATCAATCCTGTAAATCCACTTTCAAAGGGCTGAATAAGGTGGGACATCCCTGGTTCCTTCTTCAGCCATAAATCTCTAGGCTCAGATGGTAACTGCCCTCCTCTTGACAAAGCTGTAAAGAGCACGGCATAGCAGCAGTCGGGAAAGAGCATGGACAAGAAAGGTCCTTGTGGTGGGGCAAGGCCCACCTGTCCTGCCCCCTAAGCTTTGCCTCCCTCCCTGCATGGGCTTTGCTGCCTCTGTGGGGACTTGATGGAGGTTGCAGGGCTTCACTGCCAGTGCGGGAGGCTTCTGTGAGCATTTGTCCTATAAATACCCAGGCTCCGTTCTGCTGCTCAGCCCACACTGATGCCACCTGACTTCCTGTGAATGGAGCACTGTAAGAGGAGTCCAGCTCAGCTGCCCCCCATGTGACTGTGCAAGAGTCACCTCCCCTCTCGAGGAGGCAGTGGGGTGGGTGGACTAGATGATCCCAGAGGTTGCTTTCAGCTCTAATGCCCCAGTTGATCCTGGTTTTTTGTTTGTTTGTTTGTTTGTTTTTGAGACGGAGTCTCGCTCTGTCGCCCAGGCTTGAGTGCAGTGGTGCAATCTCGGCTCACTGCAAGCTTCACCTCTCGGTGTTAGCCAGGATGGTCTCAATCTCCTGACCTCGTGATCCACCTGCCTTGGCCTCCCAAAGTGCTGGGATTACAGGCGTGAGCCACCACGCCTGGCCAAGTTCTCCAACTTTTTTCTTCTTTTTCACAATTGTTTTGATTATTCAGGGAGGGTGCCTTGAAATTCCCTATGAGGTTTAGGATGACTTTTCTATTTCAGAAAGAAAATCAGACATGCCATTGGAATATTCAGAAGGATTACATCGAATCTGTAGATTGCTTTGGATAGTCTTGACATCATAACAATATTAAGTCTTCCTTCATAAACACAGGATATCTTTCATTTATTTATGTCTTCTTTAATTACTTTCAGCAAGGTTTTATCATTTTCAGTGTATGAGTCTTTCACCTTCTATTAAAAACATGCCCACAAGACTGAACACTAATATACAAAAATTAAGATAATTCTATTATAATTTTCTCTCATTTCTTTCCTCTAGTTATATTAACATGTTAGATTTCTTTTCAGTTTACTAACAACAACAATATGCCACATCAAAATAATTATCCTGACTGCTACGCTACTGGGTTGAGATAGGTCTGTTTTAATACAAAGCAGCTTCAATAAGAGCCGTAAGAATTACTACGCAGCCAAGCCTACAAAGGCAGTCCCAAGAAACAAGACGGAACACTCAAATAGCTATCCTTCTTCACTTTCACACTGACAGCTTGTGTTCTTCCCCACAACTTACCTGCAGGCAGGGTCAGGGAAATTCAGAATTTCACAGGAGAATATGGAAAAACTGAGAGCAAGACGTAAGTGAATGGGATGCGTTGGTGAAAGTTCTCTCACTGCAATATCACTAGCAGCTTTGTAAACCACTAGGCTGTTCTCCGCCGCCTCCTTCTTGTCATTTCCTGTGGCAAATTCTGCCAGATACCTGTGGTAGTCCCCTTTCCTAAAGCAAAATAAAAAAAAAAAAATTAAACCAGGAACAATGATTTTCAAAGTAAAATAGCTAAAATTGTTCTATATAATATAAATATGTGACAAAAATATATGTAACAACTAACAAGTGTACTTCAATAATTTTGAACACTCTCAGGAATATTTGGCTTCATTTCATTTTTCTCTTAGACATTTCATACTATTTTCCTTATTAGATATAACCAAAAATCCCACAGAAATTAACTGAGGAGCCTCTAAATATCAACAAAACTATCACTTGATAGACTAGAATTAAACAAGCAAGTGGTTCCAAGATATGGCACAAGTGTATTAACCATAAAATAAAATTTCTACATGAAACATTCAGCCAGCACTGTGCAATGTGTGGCTGTTTGGGGGAGGGGAATGAGATAGGTCACATGAAAGCAAAACAATATAAATAAGTAAAGCAAAAGCTAATGCATTTTTATAACAGCCTGACCATCTTTTTATTCCAACATCAACTATCCTTCTAACATTAAACAATTATTTGTAAATAAAAGTTGGAAACCTACATAGAAGAAAGTCGTGATTCTAAAAAGGCCAACTTTTAATCTCACATTTTCCTTTCTAGTATAGAACCTACATTTCATAATAGAAAACCTTGGACTTGGCAGCGGTAGCTGCTGGAATGAGGTGTTTGTCCAATGCATCCAGAACGTCACCACAGATTAACTTTAGCTCAGTCTCAACCTGAAAAAATAAAAATAAATTTTAAAAAATCAGACTGTTTCAGTCTAGAAATTCTGTAAATTATTACACATTCTATCTACCTCTGTTTTTGTGGAAGAGAGCTTAGTATTACAGAGAATTCGTTTCCCTCTCCAAACTCCCTTCTTCCCTTTTGACACAAAGTCAGAGAAAAGCTGCCTCTGGGCTATCAAAAGTATCTTTTCTTTCCTGCATGCAATTAAGTGCTAGACACACACACCACCCCCCACCCCAGCACCGCCTCACAATCCAACTACAGAATCACCAGTGACTGAAACTAAACACTGATGCTACTTGGTAAATGCTGGTCAATTACATGAATCTTTCACAAGGTAGCAACTATTGTGTCCATTTACTTGGGAAAGCAGAACCTAAAAAGAACTTAATAAGCAGAGCTAGGATTTGAAGCCAGGCAGGGTGCAAGGGACAGAACAAAATTCAAATCCAGGCAGTCTGCCTTCAGTACTTACATTCCTAACAACATTCAACAGGCAATCCCTTTAGTGGAAGAGATCCAAAACAAGTTAAGATACCAAAAATCTACGGGCCAAAGAAACTATTGCCACTCATCTCTATTCATTTCTAATACTGAAAACGTACAGCACCTCTAAACGCACATACCCAGCTTTCTTTTTTTTTTTTTTTTTTTGAGATGGAGTCTTGCTTTGTCCCTCAGGCTGGAGTGCAGTGGCACCATCTCAGCTCACTGCAAGCTCTGCCTCCCGGGTTCACACCATTCTCCTGCCTCAGCCTCTCGAGTAGCTGGGACTACAGGCAGCCACCACCATGCCCGGCTAATTTTTTTTTTTGGTATTTTTAGTAGAGACAGGGTTTCACTGTGTTAGCCAGGATGGCCTCGATCTCCTGTCCCCATGATCTTCCCACCTCGGCCTCCCAAAGTGCTGGGATTACAGACATGAGCCACCGTGCCCGGCCGCTTGCTTCCTATTTTCTATGAACTCATGGCACTACCGTTGAACCTTTCTAGGTTCCTCTCATGCCCCTGGAACCTCCTTTCCACTGTAAAACATTCTCTCACTCTTTCTTCCATAATAGCATTCTTATCTTAGCTAAGCAAAACAATTTTCTGAATAAACTATCTTCCTGATGACTTTTCAAATAGAGACTGCTGTAGGAGACAAAAGGTTTCCATGTTCTCCTAGCTCCTCACATACTCAATGACTGCTCTCCTGTTACTCCAAATCCTTCCTCCTCACAAGCCAATATTCTACATTCCATTTCTCAGTTTCTGTCATCAATAGATCTCTAGGTCCTTATCCCACATTCACTGATATCTACAGCCAAGCTATCCAATACCTGAGATCACACCAAGGTATGGTGTGGCCACGTTCCATTCAACAGAGTTCTTTGCTTTCTACTCCAACACTTGCAGTTATCCATACAGCTAACTGTGCTGCTCCATACTAGAAGTCTTACACCGTAATGCTCCACTCTTGGCCGTGGCTTCCTCTTTTCGTTCCTTTTCTCTTCTTGTTTCTACTTAGGGACTCATCAAGACATCTCCTCCCCCCCTTCCTTCATCTCATCTTAAGACATCCAGACTCGAACTTTCCACATCTTCTCCCAGTGTATCAGTTGCTCTCTTTGCGTCCTGCTTCCCTTTCCTAGCTAGCCCAAGTCCCACAGTGTAGCTCATGGACGTCTTTCTTCAGCACTTTCAACTTTCTCACTTCCTCATTCCTCTGGGACACAAAACTTGTCTATTGGTCATTGAAATTCTTTGACCCAACGTATTTCATGGTAATGGTAACATCAACCCCAGCTTACAACTCTATTTTTAGGGACAGGGTCTCACTTTTTTTTGCCCACTACCGCAGCTTCCAGGAGAAAAAGTTATTCATCTCTGCCCTGAAATATTCTGTAGCCTAATCCACAAGAGCAAAAGATAAAAATCTACCAAGATATAAAATGTGTACTACATATACAATCCAGTGAGCATTAGGCTGTGACCTCAAATGCCAATGACTATGGCCAAATTACTGACAGATACAACCCTGAGAACTAAGCCAGACACTCAAAAGAAACAAGCCTCCCTTTTCAGAGACATTTTCTAAAACTATAAAAATAAAAGGCAAAAATTAGGACATATTCAGGTGACAACAACTTCCTTCCCCCAGACAATTTATGTTGTATAAAACCCAAAGATTAAAAACTATGGAATTGGATTTAAAAAAAACCTGATCTTTCAATAAAAAGAAGAATGGAACAAATTTAACCAAAAACACTCATCATTTTTCTCGAAAATACAGTAGTTCCCTTTTATCTGAGAGGGATCCATTCTGAGACGCCCCAGTGGATGCGCTGAAACCATGGATAATACCAAACCTTACATATACTGTGTTTTGTTCTATACATACATACTCATGGTAAAGATTAATTTGTAAACTAGGCACAGTAAAAGATCAATAACACAACAATTATAACACGCTCTAACAGAAGTTATATGAACACAGTGTCTCTTTCTCTCAAATTATCTTATTGTACTGTACCACTGGTAACTCAAACTGCGGATAAGAGGAGACTGTGGTACAACAGTCTCACCACTTGCCATACTTTTGAATCATTTTCCCTTGTCTTCTCCTCTCTTGTTCCTTCTTTCTGTTCAAGGCTGCTGATTATTCTCTAGGAGGCTCTTCTAGCTCCAGTCACATTCTTATATGTAACAGATAGGAGGTTTCTTTCTTCAGCTGTCAGCTCCACATCCATCCCTGCTAATTTCTTCATTGACTCCACCATTTCTATGAGGGAAAAGCAAAATCTGTACATCTGCAGAATTAGCACCACGTGGATGCTGCTGAAGGGTTTTCTGCCTGTGTCCTCTGGAGTGGTGACATCCTGTCCTCCCTGGACTGGAGCCCATTAAGCAACACTTGGAGCAGTCAAGGAGTGCCACACCAGAACGTGGGGACCAGTGACTTCAGGGAGTGCTGGGCAGCAAGCCCCAAGGTCCTCAGGGCACCCCAGGGCCTTCCTTGGAAACCGTACTGCCGTCAGTGCCCTGGCACCATGGGCCTGTGATGAGACTGCAGCCTGAGCGACCTACACAGTGCCTTCAGGGTCGCTCTTCCGTTGTCCTGGTGAAGAGCACAGCCCTGATCCATGCAGGCCTCCTGACCCACACCCTCATGTTCTCTCCCAAACACACTTTCTTATCTGTTCAAGATGGGCAGGCTGAGACGGCTACAAATTTCCCAAATTTTTAAGTTCTGCTTCCCTTTTGATTATAAGCTCTGTCTCTAAATCATTCCTCTTTTCTTTCATTTTCCTAGAAATATTCAAGAGAATGAAGCTGCTCCTTCAATACTTTGCTTAGATATTTCTTCTGCCAAATTTCAGGTTCATCACTGGCAAGTTCTGCCTTCCAGAAAACACTTAGGAGCACAATGCGGCCAAGTTCTTTGTCACTTTACGACAAGCGTCACCTTTCCTCCAGTTTCCAATAACATGTTCTTCATTGCCATCTGAGACTTCATCTGAATGACTTTTCCCTTCCATATTTTTATTTTTTTAAGAGACTGGGTCTCCCTATATTGGCCAGGTTGGTCTTGAACTCTCATCCTCAAGCAATCCTCCCATCTCGGCCTCCCAAAGATTCTAGGCATGAGACACCATGCCCGATCCACTCCATATGCTACCAACGTTCTGTCCAGCTCTCCTCTTCTGAGCCCTCGCCAGAATCACCCTTCATGTTTTAAAATAAATGTTTCCTGTTGAAATGATTTTAGATACACAGAAATATTGAAAAGGCACTCTGGTGTCCTCCTACACCTTCCATCCAGCTGCCCCTAATAATGACATTTTGCAGTACCGTGGCACATAAGAAATTCATGCTGGGTGTGGTGGCTCACACCTGTTAATCCCAGCAATTTGAGAGGCTGAGGCAGGAGGTTCAGGTTCACTTGAGTCTAGAAGTCTGAGACCAGCCTGGGAAACAGGTAAACCCTGTCTCTAGAGAAAAGTCAAAGAAATTAGCCAGGCATGGTGGCGTGTGCCTAGTCTGACCTAGTCAGGAGGCTGAGGCAGGAGGACTGCTGGAGCCCATGAGTTCCAGGAAGCAGTGAGCCATGATTGCACCACTGAAGAATAGAAAGGTAAATATTTGAAATGTTACTTTATGCCACTAGGAAAAGCAAGAAGACTCTTAATCTTATGCCATCAGTATTAATGTATACAGTTTTCTTTTTCTTTTTTTTTTTTTTTTTTGAGACGGAGTTTCGCTGTCGCCCAGGCTGGAGTGCAGTGGCGCGATCTCGGCTCACTGCAGGCTCCGCCCCCCGGGGTTCACGCCATTCTCCTGCCTCAGCCTCCCGAGTAGCTGGGACTACAGGCGCCCGCCACCTCGCCCAGCTAATTTTTTGTATTTTTAGTAGAGATGGGGTTTCACCATGGTCTCGATCTCCTGACCTCGTGATCTGCCCGCCTCGGCCGCCCAAAGTGCTGGGATTACAGGCGTGAGCCACTGCACCCGGCCAAGGTATACAGTTTTCTAAAAATTTATCTCTGCAGTTCAATAAGAAAAAATTTCTGCACATTATATTTGATAGAGCAAATAAAGAAAAATTAAAAATTAAAGGAAATGTCAGTATTAGACTCATGCATTTTTCAAAGCATTACTAAACAGCACCACACATTTCTGTTTAAAACACTTGTATCATTGCATAATTAAGTATGAAGGTGAGAGTTATTTGAGGTGCTTAAAAGTTGGTGGTACCACATCTAACTGGTGTAGACTGGATAAAAATGACTATAAAAAAGTTCAAATTCCATGCAAATGTAAAGATTATACAATCTTATTAAATTATTAAACAGACATTTTTTCCCAACTATCAAATGGGATAACATCATGTCTATAATTAGCAATAAGAAAATCCTATTTGCACAACCTTCGAAGTCCTTTTTTAAAATTTTATATATATCATCTCTCATTTAAAAATGAACATTACTACATGCTTATTACACCTAGGAGGAAAAATTTTCAATTTTTTTTTTTTTTTTTAGACAGAATCTCACCCTGTTGCCCAGGCTGGAGTGCAGTGGTGTGATCTCAGCTCACTGCAAGCTCCGCCTCCCAGGTTCACACCATTCTCTTGCCTCAGCCTCCCCAGCAGCTGGGACTACAGCCACACGCCACCACGCCCGGCTAAGTTTTTGTATTTTTAGTAGAGATGGGGTTTCACTGTGTTAGCCAGGATGGTCTCGATCTCCTGACCTTGTGATCCGCCTGCCTCAGCCTCCCAAAGTGCTGGGATTACAGATGTGAGCCACCACGCCTGACAAAAATTTTCAGTTTTATAATCTCAAAATTTTTGTTAGTCATTAAAATAAATCAAAGCATTCAGCATCAAAGGATATACAGACACACGCTCTTAGGTAATTCATATACAAGAACCAGAATATTAGAGGCCTAAGCTGCTCATTTCATAAGACAGGGGCCCCTTGTAGTATTTATTTTAAAAAGAAATAGCCCCATTCACAAGGGAAAGATAATTTAAAAATTAGAAACTAAAAGCAAAATAAAGAAGCCTTAAACCTTCAGTGTATGCATATCTACCATTACAAAAAATGAGAAATAGACACTCGGGACATCAGACATACTGACCCTTCAAAGGAACATGGATACAGATATGTAACAGCCAATCAGATGGTACTAACACCATGATCCTGTGTGACAGCAAGTAGTGACCAAATCTAAAGAATTCCCAAAGTTGTATTTAAATATATTTTTCTGAAGGTTTTTAAGTGAGTTACAAAACAGCCCTACTTCAGTTTTACTATTTCTCAGTAAATAAAAATGAAAATAAATAAATGGGTAATGTAATTAAACAGAAAATGAGAAAAAGTGATAATCACAAAATGTATAATTGGTGCCAACAATCCAATTAACTAAAGATGTTAAAAATATAAAGAGTTTCCTACAGATCAATTTTTTGACTAAATGTATACCAACATTCACTACCAATATTAATATATATTCTTTTTTTTTTTTCGAGACAGAGTTTTTGCTCTTGTCGCCCAGGCTGGAGGGCAATGGTGCGATCTCGGCTCACCACAACCTCTGCCTCCCGGGTTCAAGCAATTCTCCTGCCTCAGCGTCCCAAGTAGCTGGGATTACAGGCATGCCCCAGCACACCCCGCTAATTTTGTACTTTTAGTAGAGACGAGGTTTCTCCATGCTGGTCAGGCTGGTCTCCAATTCCCAACCTCAGGTAATCTGCCTGCCTCGGCCTCCCAAAGTGCTGGGATTACAGGCACCTGGCCTGGTTTTTTGTTTTTTGTTTGAGACAGGAGTCTCACTCTGTTGCCCAGGCTAGAGTGCAGTGGCGTGATCTCATATATAATGTTTATTATAATAACAGCAAAAGGGGGAAGAGGGCAATGGAGCTTTACAGGAGAAAACTGCTTTCTGCAAGTCTTTATCTTTTTGCTGGTAAAAAGTTCTGCCTCAGTGTTGATGGCTTCTGACTCACTGAGGTGGTGGTTGTGGCACTTTCACTTCACTCTTTTTTTTTTTTTTTTTTTTTTTAGTAAGACAAGGTCTTGCTTTGTTGCCCTGGGTGGTCTCAAATTCCTGGCTTCAAGCAATCCTACTGTCTTTGAAAAGGTTGTGATTAAAGGTGTGAACTACCACATCCAGCCATTTTTTAAAGTAACAATGAAGTTGGCTGTATCAATTGACTCTTCCTTTCATAAAACATTGCTCTGTAGCATGTGCTGCCGTTTGACAGCATTTTACCTACAGTAAAACTTTCTTCAAAATTGGGGCCAATTCTCTCAAACCTTGCTGCCACTTTATCAACTAAGTATAGGGCATATTCTACATCCTTTGTTGTCATTTCAACAATGTTTACACCATCTTCACAGGAAATAGATTCCATTTCAGGAAAGCACTTTCTTTGTTCATCTATGAGAAGATATTCTTTCAAGTTTGACCATGAGATTGCAGCAATTCAGTCACATCTTCAGGCTCCACTTCTAACTCTAGCTCTCTTGCTATTGGCCACCACATCTGCAGCCTCCGTCAAAGTCTTGAATCTCTCAGTCATCCATGAAGGACAGAATCAACTTCTTTTCAAAATCCCGTTCATGTTGATATTTTGACCTCCTCCCATAAAACACAAATATTCTTAATGGTACCTAGAATGGTGAATTCTTTCCAGAAAGTTTTCAATGTACTTTGCCCAGATCCATCAGAGGAATCACCCTCTATATAGCAGCCATAGCCTTTCAAAATGTATTTCTTAAATAATAAGACTTTTACATCAAATTGACTCCTGGATCCAGACTGCAGGATGGATGTTGTGTTAGCAGGCATGAAAAGAACATTTTCTTGTATATCTTCATCAGAGCTCCTAGGTGACTATGTGCATTGTCAAAATTGATCTGTAGGAAACTCTTTATATTTTTAACATCTTTAGTTAATTGGATTGTTGGCACCAATTATACATTTTGTGATTATCACTTTGTTTCTCATTTTCTGTTTAATTACTATTACCCATTTATTTATTTTCAAAGTAATATGTGTTACTAATTGGCTTACATTCAACATTGCTGTGTCTTAAGGAATAGGGAGGCCTGAGGAGAGTAGAGAGAGATGAGGGAGGCCTGAGGAGAGTAGAGAGAGATGAGGGAACAGCCAACTGGTACAGCAGTCAGAACACACACAACATTTATTAACTTCACCTCATAGTAACATCAAAGGTCACTGATCACACGTAACTATAACAGATGTAATAATGAAAATGTGTGAAATATTATGAGGATTTTAAAAAGGGACAAAGAGTCACTAAGTCAGTACATGCTGTTGGAAAAATGAAACTGATAGACTTGCTTACTCCAGGGTTGCCACAAACCTTCAATTTGGTAAAAAAGAAAAAAAACATGCAATTCCTGTGAAGTACAATAAATAGGAGCCCAATAAAATGAGATATGCTTAAGAAAAAAAACAGATATGCTTATACATCTTACTAAAATTAAGTACAGTCTAGCAAGTTAAGATAAAGATAGTAAGCCCTACAACAACCACTAAGAAAATAACCCAAGAAAAATGGTTTTAAAAATCATAAAGAAGGCCAGGCCAGTGAGCCAAACACCTGTACTTCCCAGCACTTTGGGAGACTGAAGCAGGAGGATAGCTTGAGCCCAGCCTGGGCAACATAGCCCATCACTACAAACAAGAAAAAACTTAGGCATGATGGCATGTTGTTGCGGGAAGTCAGGGACCCCGAACGGAGGGACCGGCTGAAGCCATGGCAGAAGAACATAAATTGTGAAGATTTCATGGACATTTATTAGTTCCCCAAATTAATACTTTTATAATTTCTTATGCCTGTCTTTACTGCAATCTCTGAACATAAATTGTGAAGATTTAATGGACATTTATCACTTCCCCAATCAATACTCTTGTGATTTCCTATGCCTGTCTTGTCTTTAATCTCTTAATCCTGTCATCTTCATAAGCTGAGGATGAATGTCGCCTCAGGATCCTGTGATGGTTGTGTTAACTGCACAAATTGTTGGTAAAGCATGTGTGTTTGAACAGCATGAAATCTGGGCACCTTGAAAAAAGAACAGGATAACAGTGATGTTCAGGGAAGAAAGGAGATAACCTCAAAGTCTGGCGGCCTGTGGGCCAGGCGGAAGAGAGCCATACTTCTCTTCTTTCAAAAGCAAATAGGAGAAATATTGCTGAATTCTTTTTCTCAGGAAGGAACATCCCTGAGAAAGAGAATGCGTTCCTAAGGGGGGGTCTCTGAAATGGCCCTTTGGGAACGTTTGTCTTTTATGGTTGTGATAAGGGATGAAATAAGCCCTGGTCTCCTATAGCGCTCCAGGCTTATTAGGACGAGGAAATTCCCGCCTTATAAATTTTGGTCAGACTGGTTGTCTGCTCTCAAACCCTGTCTCCTGATAAGATGTTATCAATGACAACGGGTGCCCGAAACTTCATTAGCAATTTTAATTTCTCCCTACCCTGCCTCCATTTGCCTTGTGATATTGTATTACCTTGTGAAGCATGTGATCTCTGTGACCCACACCCTATTCGTACACTCCCTCCCCTTTTGAAAATCACTAATAAAAACTTGCTGGTTTTGCGGCTTAGGGGGCATCATGGAACCTGCCGACATGTGATGTCTCCCCTGACACCCACTTTAAAATTTCTCTCTTTTGTACTGTTTCCCTTTATTTCTCAGACTGGTTGACATTTAGGGAAAATAGAAAAGAACTCACGTGAAATATCACGGGCTGAATTTCCCCGACAATGTGGCAGTAGTCCCTGCTGCTTGCGAGGCTGAGCGGGGAGGATCACTTGAACCTGGGAGGTTGGTGTTGGATTGACCGTGACAGTGCCACTGCACTCCAGACAGGGTGACAGAGCAAGACCCTATCTGAAAAAAATAAAATAAAATAAAAATGAAAAATAAAAGAAATGAAAATGGTATACTAGAAAGTATCTATAGGTGGTATCCAACTTAAAATCATTTACTTACAGTTTCTTAACTTTACCACCATGATGCAAACCTGATACACATTAGTACAATATTCTCTTGCGATGCTGGGCAGTGGCAGCAAGCCACAACTCCCAGTCAGCCATGCCATCAGAGACTAAACAACCAATGCTTGCTTGACCAGTGAACCATGTAGCCAGATGATTTTTTCCCAATTGTAGGCTAATGTAAGTGTTCTGAGCATGTTTAAGGTAGGCTAGGCTAAGCCAAGATGTTAGATAAATAAGTATATTTCTTTCTTTTCTTTTTTTAAAGAGATGGGGTCTCACTATATTGCCTAGGCTGCAGTGAAGTGGCTGTTCACAGGTGTGATAATCATGCACTAAAGCCTCAAAATCCTGGGCTCAAATAATCCTCCTGCCTTATCAGAATGTAAGCTCATCATAACTCAAGAAGCATCTGTACTTAAGATTAAAAAGGTAGAAAACAAAACAGGAACTAAGTAGTCATAAGAAAAAAAAAAAGGGCAGGCTGCCAACCCAGGACCAAGGGGTAAGGCCATGCCAATGGGCCTAGAGAACAGAATATCAAGCCACAGAGAACTATTTTCAAGTCTCAGAACTGAATGGAATTTGTCTGCAGACTTACAAACCTGCTTTAAGCCCCTTTTTTCCTTCCAATTTATCTCTTTTGGAATGGGAATGCTTCTCTGCCTGTCCCACCAGTGCATCTCAGAAACAGATAACTTGTTTTCTATGTATCACAGGTTTAGAAATAGAAGCTTTTGCTTGTTTGTTTGTTTTTAAGACAGAGTCTCGCTCTTGCCACCCAGGCTGGAGTGCAATGGCGCAACCTCAGCTCACTGCAACCTCTGCCTCCCAGGTTCAAGCAACTCTCCTGCCTCAGCCTCCGAGTAGCTGGGACTACAGGCGTATGCCACCACACCTGGCTAATTTTTGTATTTTTAGTAGAGACAGAGTTTTACTGTGTTAGCCAGGCTGGTCTTCAACTCCTGACCTCAGGTAAGCTGCCCGCCTCAGCCTCCTGAAGTGCTGAGATTACAGGCGTGAGCCACCATGCCCAGCAGAGATAGAAATTTTGCTTCAGGATTAACCAATGTCTTAACCCATTGCCAATTCAGATGATTCAGAAGATGAGATTTGGGACTTTCTGAGTTTATTCTATTCAGGTAAGATGTGAGACTTATATAGAGTTTACATCAAAATGGATTAACACTTTTGGGGGATACTGGGATACAGCACATCTATTTTTATGTGGAAAGAACATAAATTTTGGGGAGACCAGAAGGCAGACTGCTATGGGTTGAATTGTGGTCCCCAAGAAATGCATGTGAAGTCCTTAACCCCCAGTATCTTAGAGAGTAACCTTATTTGGAAAAAGGATCATTGCAAATGTAATTAGGATGAGGTCACGTGATGGAGTAGGGCAGGCCCCTAAGCCAATATGACTGATCTCCTAATAAGAAGATGGCCATATGGAGACAGAGACAAAGGAAGAATGGAATGTGAAATAGAAGCAGAGGTTAGGGCAATTAAAAAAAAAAAACCTGTCAATCATTGACACCCATCACCAGAAGCTAGGAGGCATGGAACAGATTTCCCTTAAGGGTTCTCAGAAGGATCCAACCCAGCTGATATCTAGATTTCAGACTTGTAGCTCCTTAATTGTGAGAAGAAATTTCTGCTGCTTTAAGCCACCAAGTTTGTGATATTTTGTTACAGCAGCCCTAGGAAACTACTACAGGGGGTGTATGAAAAACTGGCTATGAGCTGTTCATGTTTTAGCATCGGGTGATGAATGTATGCGGGGTGTTTGTTATATTATTGCTTACTGTTTTATATATTTAACAATTTCAGAAATAAATTCTTTTTTTTTTTTTTTTTTGAGACAGAGTCTCACTTTGTGGCCCAGGCTGGAGTGCAGTAGTGCGATCTCGGCTCACTGCAAGCTCTGCCTCCTGGGTTCATGCCATTCTCCTGCCTCAGCCTCCCGAGTAGCTGGGACTATAGGCGCCTGCCACTATGCCCGGCTAATTTTTTTGTATTTTTAGTAGAGACAGAGTTTCACCGTGTTAGCCAGGATGGTCTCGATCTCCTGACCTCGTGATCCACCCATCTCGGCCTCTCAAAATGCTGGGATTACAGGCGTGAGCCACTGCGCCCGGCCCAGAAATAAATTCTTAATAAACAAAATAATGTCACAGTAAGTAGAGTAAGTATTAAAGCTTTAAAAGCAGAAGCAAACAAATTAGAAAACAGTTGAATAAAATTGGAAATAGGCCCCAAAGCTGTTCTTTATATCAGGCATAAAAGAAATCAATCAAGGCCAGCACAGAGGCTCGCACCTGTAATCCAGCACTTTCAGAGGCCAAGGTAGGCAAATCACCTGATATCAGGAATTCGAGACCAGCCTGGCCAACACAGTGAAACCCCGCCTCTACCAAAAATACAAAAAAAAAAATCAGCTGAGCGTGGTGGTGGACACCTATAATCCCAGCTACTCAGGAGGCTGAGAGAGGAGAATGGCTTGAACTCGGGAGGAGGAGTTGCAGTGAGCCAAGATCGCACCACTGCACTCCAGCCTGGGCAACAGAGTGAGACTCCATCTCAAAACAAAAGAAAAAAATTTTTTGGTTAAGAGTTTAGATAAAGGAAAAAACTCCATTTAAATGTTTATGTGAAGAAAAACAATGGATTTCATGGCACAACAACAGCTTCAAAAAATTAAAACCAATTTGTAAACATTAATCATCACAGTTACTTATATGCCCTTGAAAATGATCTATATGCTCCTAGTGTCACATAAGACACGTTAATCTAGGAGTCTACTTCAATCAGACTTTTGCAACTCACATGCATTCCTTTGTTTGTTCATCACTGTGGGGAAGAGGCAGTACATACAAAAGGTTCTTGACATAACCCTATAAAAAGATGATCACATGGTGTGTTATCTGGGAATTTAAATGGTCACAATTCCAGGATACATCAATGCTATCAACTTTCAAAAAAAATAAATTTGACCTATAATGAGGGGGCCAGCCGGGGATAGGGGAGAAAGACGCAAACTGTGTATCCTGGAACTTTGTAGCTGGAAAAAAATTACCAGCAGCAGCAGCCTGATCAAAACTGCAACTTCTTGCTTACCTGGACAACCCAGCTCTCTTTTCTAGAAATTAGCATCTATACTCAATTTCTAATAATGGAATGGTGCCTAGGTACTCATGTCTGTCTAGGTGAAAACAGCTTCTAAATCCAGGTGCTTACATCAGAATTCCTCTCCTGGAAATTTAGGACTGAGACATTGAGTCAGTTACCTGTAGGGTAACCTGTAGAATCAGAGATTTCTCAAATTTGACCTGTCTTATTTTGATACCATGTTGCCCAGCAACGTAACCTCCCCTTAAGTATCAGTTTTTGTAAAATCTCCTAATCAATTTCTTATCAGATTATATTATATAAATACCTATCTTCTAGGGTACTCCAGAAGCCAAATGAACATTAAAAAAAAAATACTGAGATAGGGCCAGGCATAGTGGTTGAGTGTAATCCCAGCATTTTGGGAGGCTGAGGTGGAAGGATAACTTGAGGCCAGGAGTTCACAACCAGCCTGGGCTATATAGCAAGATGCTGTCTCTCTACCAATTCTACCAATATTTAAAAAAAAAAAATGGGTGTGGTGGTGGCACCTGTACTCCTAGCTACTTGGGAGGCTGAGGTGGGAGGACTGATTGATTGAGGCCAGGAGTTTGAGGCTATCGTGAGCCATAATTGTCCACTGCAGTCCACCCTGGGGTGATGGACTAAGACTGTCTGTAAATAAATAAATATTACAAAAAGAAAAGCACTGAGATAGGCAATGTTGGTCAGTGAGATTATAGATTTTAATCTCATGAACAATTTTAAGTTAGCTACTGTACACTCCCATTTCCAAAAGTTTAGACTGGAATGTTTGCTGCCTTTGGTAGCTAAGAGAAAAGAAATAACACTGAGGGATATTGTAGTGCCATTCTTCCACAGTCCTTATCAGATAAACAGGCCTTTGAGTCTTGGAATTGTTGGGATCAAGAAAGCAAATAATATATAAAGTTGACAAGCACAAAAGACACAAAGAGGCCAGGCGTGGCGGCTCACGCTTGTAATTCCAACACTTTGGGAGGCCAGGGCAGGGGGGTTGTCTGAATCCAGGAGTTCAAGACCAGCCTAGGCAACATAGTGAGATCCCATCTCTACAAAAAATAAAAACAAAAGTAGCCAGACATGATGCTGAATGCCTGTAGTCCCAGCTACTCAAGAGGCTGAGGATCACTTGAGGCTGGGAGGTCGAAGCTACAGTGAGCTGTAATTGCACCACTGCACTCCAGCCTGGGGAACAGTGAGACCATGTTGGAAAAAAAGAAGAGGGGAGGAGAAGGGGAGGAGAGACCACAAGAAGCAAATATAATGAATAATAGTTTACTATTCTTGAGAAAAAGAGAATACCAAGTGTGAGAGAATGTGTAACTAGGGTTGGGGAGAGGGGGCTGGAGAGAGAGAGCACACAAAGCCAACAGAGAGAAGTCAAATAGGAAATTTCAAAATGAGAATCAGCTGATGCATCAAAAAGAGCAAAAGAATTTTTTTACCGATAGAACTGCAAGATTTAGCTTTCCAAAATGATTCAATTCTCCAGAAAAGAAAAATTAATTTAAGCACTCATCTAAGTAACTAGTATAAAGTGCCAAGCAAAAATAAACATTTATTAGATATAGACAAATGCAAATATATTCAATGCTTTTGTACAAATGTGAATATCTGGGGGCCTTATTATCATCTTATTAATATATGCCAGTGAACAATTTGTAGACACAAGATTTGTTTTACAAACAGGGTAATATGTTCCATGAACATAAGCCAGGAATTTAAAACTTAGTGTCTATCTCTTCATTCAAAGAAATGTTTCAATTAACTCACTGTGTGTGTGTGTGTGTGTGTGTGTGTGTGTGTGTGTGTGTGTGTGTGTTCTATCTCAGGTGGTGGTGATGCGCCTAGTACTTATATTCTTGAAATGGAAATCCCATTCTGATATTTCTTCCTCCCTCTTCTCTGTCACATTAAACTGATACCAGGCTGGTCAGCTGAAGCTCTTACATATTACCGAATGTCTCTGTCCCGTTGTTCCTACTACTTCAGATCCTCATTCCAGTGTCTGGGACACTGTCAGAGTCTAAATAGATTCTAGGTCTCTTGTCTCTTCTATCTTCCATCTCCCAATCCTCCTTCCCCAGATCCATTAGAATGACAGACCTAAGCATATCCTTTCTGAACATAAAAACCCTTCAATAGGGATAAACTTTAGGCTCCTTAACATGATGCATGAGGTGCTTGAATATCTGACCCTTGACAGTCCCTCTCAGCATTCTGCCTCGCACATTCAGGGTCCTAACAATACTACCCTTCTCCCTGCCACCATCCCAGATCCCTCCCCCTGCTCACCACTCTCCTTGTTATTTCCCACGTCAAAGCTTTTGCTCCTTCAATCTGTAAAATTAACAGCCACTCACATGCTCCTTCCTTTCTCCTCTCTTCACAGCCAGCACCTGGAGGTTTCTTACTCTTAGGAAAAACTGCGACCTTTTCTAAGATACCTCCTCCCTCTTTCCTCAGTCCTGTTAAAGGTTAGGTGGACATTCACTGTACCTCGAAAATCCTTGCATGTATTATCGTTTAACAATCACCGATTGATGCACGTCTATCCACCATACAGACCTGGTACATGTAAGAAGACATGCCAGAAATGAGGACAAGATGAATGGGCACACAGATGAAATGTTTAGCTTCCCTATTTACCTGAAACCTCATTTTTGGGAGTCCTAAACCCATAAAGAATATTTAGTGCTTTCAAAAATATCTTTTACTTGGCCAGGCACAGTGGCTTACACCTGTAATCCCAGCATTTTGGGAGACTAAGGCCGCTGGATCACTTGAGGTCATGAGCTCGAGCCCAGCCTGGCCAACATGGCAAAACCAATTCTCTACTAAAAATACAAAAATTAGCCGGGCATGGTGGTCCCGCCTATAATCCCAGCTACTCAGGAGGCTGAGGCATGACGAGAATCGCTTAAACCTGGGAGGCAGAGAGGGTGCACTGGGCCAAGATCACACCACTGCACTCCAACCTGAGTGATGGAGTGAGAATCTGCCTTAAAAAAAAAAAAAAAATTAGCTGGGTGTGGTAGTGGATGCCTGTAATCCCAGCTACTCGGGGGGCTGAGGCAGGAGAATCGCTTGAACCTGGGAGGCAGAGGTTGCAGTAAGCCGAGATCTCGGCACCACACTCCAGCCTGGGTAACAGAATGAGACTCCATCTCAAAAAAAAAAAAAAAAAAAAAGTCCTGGCCAGGCGCGGTGGCTCACGCCCGTAATCCGAACACTTTGGGAGGCCAAGGTGGGTGGATCACGAGGTCAGGAGATCAAGACCATCCTGGCCTGTAGTCCCAGCTACTTGGGAGGTTGAGGCAGGAGAATCGCTTGAACCTGGGAGGTGGAGATTGCAGTGAGCCAAGATCGAGCCACTGCACTCCAGCCTGGGCCACAGAGCAAGGCTCAAAAAAAATCTTTTACACAGCCGCTAAATATAAAAACTCAATTGCTATCCACTACTATTACTTTTGGAAAAAAATAAGGGGGAGACAGGTTAGCAATTTCTAAGACTTCCATTAGGTTTAATCTTACAATTAGATGACATCATGTTTTTTGATGTTTTTGTTTGTTTCTTTGGCCTATGATCATCCTTCCTATACTTATAAACACTCTTTACTTCAGGGCTATCCAATAAAGGAGGACTATTAAAAATATATATATATATGTTGTATATATATATGTTGTATATATATGTTGTGTATATATATATATACACAAACACACACACATACACATATGATATACTCATCATCTGCTAACTACTCTCTATGGAAACTGTAGCTTTCTAAAATGAATGCTTCCTTGACTCTGAAGAATACAAGCTTCTACCCCAAAAAAGTTCACAAATCCCTTTGTTGCCACAATCTTCACTTTTCTGAGAACTTATTAAAAGGTGATTCTAACAAAACATGTCAGTGAAATGATGAGTTAACACATGTTACAGAAGAAAATATTAGCAGTCAAAAATATAAAAATAGGATACAATGATTTAAATTGTACAAAAACTGGCCACTGGCCAGGGATGCTGGCTCACGACTGTAATCCCGGCACTTTGAGAGGCTGAGATAGGAGGATTCCTTGAGACCAAGAGTTAGAGACCACCCTGGGCAACATAGGGAGATCCTGTCTCTATAAAAAATTAATAGACCAGGTGCACTGGTTCACACCTGTAATCCCAGAACTTTGGGAGGCAGCCAAGGCTGGCAGATCACTTGAGGCCAGGAGTTCAAGCCCAGCCTGATCAATGTGGCAAAAACCTGTCTCTACTAAAAATACAAAAAACTAGCCGGGAGTGGTGATGCATGCCTGTAATCCCAGCTACTTGGGAGGCCGAGGCACGAGAATTGCTTAAACCCAGGAGGTAGAGGTTGCAGTGAGCCAAGAGTGAACCACTGCACTCCAGCCTGGGTGACAGAGCAAGACTCTGTCTCAAAAAAAAGAAAAAAAAAAAAAACCAACCAACCAAATAAATAAAAAGAAGTTAAGCTATGAGGACACAAAGGGATCAGAATGATATACAAGGAACTTTGGGGACTTGGGGGAAAGGATGGGAATGGGGTGAGAGATAGAAGACCCATTTACACACTGGGCACAGTGTACACTGCTTGGGTGATGGGTACACTGAAATCTCAGAAATCACTAAAGAACTTAGTCATGTAACCAAGCACCACCTGTTCCCCAAAAACCTACTGAAATAAAGAAATAAATATTTTGGCCGGGCACGGTGGCTCATGCTTGTAATCCCAGCACTTTGGGAGGCCGAGGCAGGCGGATCACGAGGTCAGGAGATTGAGACCACAGTGAAACCCCGTCTCTACTAAAAATACAAAAAAAAATATTAGCCGGGCGTGGTGGCGGGCGCCTGTAGTCCGAGCTACTCGGAGAGGCTGAGGCAGGAGAATGGCGTGAACCCGGGAGGCGGAGCTTGCAGTGAGCTGAGATCGTGCCACTGCACTCCAGCCTGGGCAACAGAGCGAGACTCTGTCTCAAAAAAAAAAAAAAAAAAAAAAAAGAAAAGCTATAAAAAGGAAAGAAATAGAAAGAAGAAAAAAGTAAACTTGATAAACAGATACACCATGCTTCTGGAAGGAAGGATTCAACATTGTAAAAATACATTCATCCCTAAAACAGTATTTCACTGTAACTCTAATATAGTCTAAATTGTGCTCTTATTAGTCCTAATGTTCATCTAGAAAAATACATGACAATATTTGTCTTACCATATACTAAAATGTATATAAAGCCATCATAATTTAAAATAGTGTGGCACCAGGATAAAAATAGACACACCAATGGAACACATAAAAAGTCCAGAAACATACTCACGTATTCAAGAATTTAGTAATGATTCAAACAATATTTCAAATCACAATGGAAAACATAGATTATTCAGCAATAGTGTTGAAAAAGTTGACTAACCAGGTGGCGGGGAAAGTTGGGCACGTATCTTACCATATTCTAAAATTAATTCTAGGCTAATAAAATATTTATATCTAAATAATTCCTTCTTTGGTCCACCCTCGCTCCTTTTCTCCTTCAACACTTTAGTCTTAAAGCCATGAGATGGGGCTAGGCATGGTGGCTCATGCCTGTAATCCTAGCACTTTGGGAGGCCAGAGCAGGCAGTTCACTTGAGCTCAGGAGTTCAAGACCAGCCTGAGCAACATGATGAAACCTAACTCTACAAAAAATACAGAAAACTTAGCTGGGTGGGATGGGTGCGCCTTGTAGTCCCATCTACTTAGAGGGCTAAAGTGGAAGGACTGCTTGAGCCCAAGAGGTCGAGGCTGCAGTGAGCCAAAACTGCACCACTGCACTTCAGCCTGGGTGATAAAATGAGACCCTGTCTCAAAAAAAGAAAAAAAAAGCCATGAGGTGAGTTCAAGCATAGTAATTATCCATGCTGGGGAGGAGAGGGCAGTCCAATACTAGTGTAAGAGCCTGAGTAAGGTTGGCTCCCCGAAGGGGTTGGGGATAGGGGTGGGGACAATCTCAGAGCAAGGTGAAAAGATCAACAAAAGTGGAAGCAGTGAACTGAAGCTGAATATCAAATCCCAAGAGGAGTGAAAAGGACTGGCATGCAGGAAAGTAGCAGCAACCCTGAATTGGGTTAGAATAGCATCGGCCTTAGGTGGAGCAGCAACAGAAGGTATGTCAAAACAGGAGAGATTGATCAAATAAGTAAACTATTAAAAATAGTGAGAGTAAGGTTTCTGTCTGAGAATCATAAATATGAGGGAAAAATTAAAATGAACCCTGTTTTGTTGGGTTGGATTTGGAGAAGTTACTATGAGCATATGGAGTTCAATATATAGAGATAGATACAGTAATAGAGATGTGAGTGTGTACGTGTATTCACATAATGAATCAAAAGTATTGTGACCTCACAGTTTGTTCTCTTTTTTTTTGAGACAGAGTCTCATTCTGTCACCCGGGCTGGAGTGCAGTGGCACAATCTCAGTTCACTGCAACCTCCGACTCCCAGGTTCAAGCGATTCTCCTGTCTCAGCCTCCCGAGTAGCTGGGATTACAGGCATCCACCACCATGCCCAGCTAATATATATATATATAGAGAGAGAGACAGAGTCTTGCTCTGTCGCCCAGGCTGAGGTGCAGTGGCGCAATCTTGGCTCACAGCAACCTCTGCCTCCCGAGTTCAAGCAATTCTCCTGCCTCAGCCTCCTGAGTAGCTGGGATTACAGGTGCCCGCTACCACACTCGACTAATTTTTGTATTTTTTAGTAGAGACGGGGTCTCGCCATCTTGGCCAGGCTGGCCTTGAACTCCTGACCTCATGATCCACCTGCCTCGGCCTCCCAACGTGCTGGGACTAGAGGCGTGAGCCACTGGGCCCAGCCAATTTTTTTTTTTTTTTTGAGACAGAATCTCACTCCGTCATTCAGGCTGGAGTGAAGTGGTGTGATATTGGCTCACTGCACCCTCTCTGCCTCCAGGGCTCAAGTGATTCTCGTCATGCCTCAGCCTCCCAAGCAGCTGGGATTACCGGCGTGCCCCACTATGCCCGGCTAATTTTTGTATTTTTAGTAGAGACAGGGTTTCATTAGCCAGGCTGGTTTCGAACTCCAGACCTCAAGTCATCCCACTGGCCTCGGCCTCCCAAAGTGCTAGGATTACAGGTGTGAGCCATCGCACCTGGCCCACAGTTTTCTACATAGATATAAAAACAATATAAGATGTGAATTAATAGAAATATGTATCTCTGTAGGAATACACACACACACACACAATTTCCTAGCCATGCTGACTGAGAGTAGCAATAACCCACACCTAGCACCCACTTTGGCTTCTAAATATTTTTCTCACCTAAAAGGAATCAAGGCTCCTCAGAGAAATCGTGATTTCAGAACTACAGCAGGAATAATATAAGATGAGCCTAGATTATACTGTTGCATCAGAGTAGAGAAATGCTTCTCTGAAATGATAGGTCAAAAGACACAGAAGCCGGCTTAAAGAGGTCCCACCAGGCAAACCTGAGACAGTATGAACATCAAAATAAATGACATTCGTGGAATATGACCCATTAAAATAAAATAGCATAAGTCCATACTAATACAAATAATCAGGGAGTAAAGAAAGCTTCACCTTACAGTGGAACGTCAACTGATGAATGTGAAAGAAAAGGTGAAATTAGAAAATCACTACTTGCCATCAATCCTAGTCATAAATTAGGTCAAGAAACATCAATGAATGCTAAAATTAGTGAGGAAAAGGCGCAAGGAACAAGATGTTTATATGTGAAGTACTTCCCCCACAAAATCCATACTGACTATAAAGAGAAAAATGTTTAACCTCACAGTGGAGAAACCTGACAGACACACCTTAATCAAGTGGTCAAGGAAAAACTGGAATCATGTACCACCTGATGGGATGCAAACAAAAAACACAGAATCACATATGTGATACTCCTGCTAAAAACATAACTGTATTTAATCATGATGAAACATCAGGCAAATCCAAATAGGGGGTCATTCTACAAAATAACTGGCCTGTAATATTCAGAAGTATCAAAGTTATGAAACTCAGGGAAAGACTGAGTTACTATTTGAGATTTTTTTTTTTTTTTTTTTTTTTTTTTTTGAGATGGAGTCTCGCTCTGTCTCCCAGGCTGGAGTGCAGTGGCACAATCTCGGCTCACTGGAAGCTCCGCCTCCCGGGCTCATGCCATTCTCCTGCCTCAGCCTCCAGAGTAGCTGGGACTACAGGCGCCCGCCACCATGCCCTGCTAATTTTTTGTATTTTTTAGTAGAGATGGGGTTTCACCGTGTTAGCCAGGATGGTCTTGATCTCCTGACCTCGTGATCTGCCCACCTCGGCCTCCCAAAGTGCTGAGATTACAGGCATGAGCCACCGCGCCCAGCCACTATTTGAGATTTAAAAAGACTAAAGAGGACTGGGCGTGGTGGCTCAGACCTGTAATGCCAACAGTTTGGGAGGCTGAGGCAGGCAGATCACTTGAGGCCAGGAGTTCGAGACCAGCTGGGCCAACATGGCAAGAGCCTGTCTTTACTAAAAGCACAAAAAAATTAGCTGGACGTGGTGGTGCACACCTGTAATCCCAGCTACTCGGGAGGCTGAGGCACGAGAATCAGTTGAACCCAGGAGGTGGAGGCTGCAGTGAGCCAAGATTGCACCAGTGCACTCCAGCCTGGGTGACAGAGTGAGGCTCTGTACAAAAATAAAAACAAAAATAGATAAAAAGACCAAAGAGTTAAAATGCAGTTTGTGATCCTTTTGCTATAAAGAATATGTCTACAAAAACATAAATGGGTTCCAAAGATCAGACAATAATAATGCATCGCTGTTAATTTCCTTATTTTGATGGTATATTATATATTCCCAGGAGAATATCCTTCTTTATGGGAAATTCTGAAGTATTCAGGGGTGACAGCATATTATATCAGTAAGTTACTCTCAAATGATTTAGGGAAGAAAGAGTTCTTTTGTACTATTCCTGAAACCTGTTTGTAAGTTTTAATGCTTTTAAAATTAAAAAGAAAAACAAGGTTTTTAAAAATGAACTTCCAGGCCAGGCGCGGTGGCTCACGCTTGTAATCCCAGCACTTTGGGAGGCCGAGGCAGGCGGATCACGAGGTCAGGAGATCGAGACCACGGTGAAACCCCGTCTCTACTAAAAATACAAAAAATCAGCCGGGCGCGGTGGCGGGCGTCTGTAGTCCCAGCTACTCGGAGAGGCTGAGGCAGGCGAATGGTGTGAACCCGGGAGGCGGAGCTTGCAGTGAGCCGAGATTGCGCCACTGCACTCCAGCCTGGGTGACAGAGCGACACTCCGTCTCAAAAAAAAAAGAACTTCCAAAGCACTAAAAAAAATGTGCATTAATATAAAGATTTTCTTTGCACAGCATCAAAGGCAGAAACAATAAAGAGTATTTGCGTAAATTACCTCAAAAATGTAAATTCTGCATTAGAAAAAATTAACCTGCTAGAATCCCAATAACAAAAACTATGAAGACGTAATAAAATTAAACACCAAACGTTAAACTATGGGAAAAAACACACACGGCAAATATACAAGACAAAAGAATATGATCTCTAATATAAAACACTTTGAAAAAAAATTATAATATTAAAATAAACAGATATGGAAGGTCAATTAACATACATGAATAATCTTCAAAAAAAAAACTTTAAAATAACCAACCTTACCAGTACTCAAAGAAACTCATTCAAACATTTTAATATTTTTTTACTAGAAAGAATGGCAAATATTTTTTTCAGGGTAACACAGTGTACCTAACATAATATAGGGTTATGAGCAATCTCACATACAGCTAATGCAGTGTAAGTTCTAGAGCACAATTTCACACAATGCATTTCTTGAAGCTTCCAAAATGTTCACACAGTTTTAAACAGATGCTAGCAGTGTATACTACATGCCAGACACCAAACTAGGCCCTTCAACCACAAAGGGTTGCTTAATTTACAGTTTATTGAATCTCATGATATTCTGTATTACAGACTAAGTATCTATTAAAAATACAGCGGAAACACAATTTATTGACACACAAAAGATGCTGTGTAATTTTCAAAAGCAAACAAAAAATACAAGCAAAATGATTCAACTTTTTTGTAAGTATATACCATAAGCAAAAATACACAGAAGAAACCCCATCTCTACTAAAAAATAGAAAAATTAGTCGGGCGTGATAGTGGGCACCTGTAATCCCAGCTACTCAGGAGGCTAAAGCAGGAGAATTGCTTGAACCCAGGAGGCAGAAGTTGCTGTGAGCCGAGATCGTGCCACTGCATTCCGGCCTGGGTGACAGAGTGAGACTCTGTCTCAAAAAAAATAAAAATAAAAGTAAAATAAAATAAATATTAATTACATAATAAAAAGTTTTTTTGCACAAAAACATTTAAAATCTTAAAGCTGGCTGCAATTTCTTCCACAGTTGGAATGTGTACCTTCAATTAAGTGGTAAAATTGTATTTAAAGGCACATTGGGTAATGGTGAAACCTAAAACGCAGAGGAGAATAAAACAATAACATACTAAATGAAGAAAAATATACAGGAAAAAAGCAAACATTGTTTTTTTTTTAAGGCCAACAATAAAAACCGTATCTTGGGGTACAAATAACTTTGGGGGGGACAAGTAACATTCTAATATAGGACTGCTTTTCAAAAAAGAAGGTATGATACATTGTAATGAATATTATGCAAAATAATAATTAATTCAAATTTAACAGACTCTTGATACCTGAAAAAGCAAAAGAGGTGAGTAATTCATAAAAGGCCAATCTGTAAGGATTAAAATATCCTGTAAATCGTAGAATACTAAATACCTAGGTTATTATGAAAGGTAACACAGTTTTGCTTGCTTTGTACTCCTGTGACCTTAGTAACATATTAATAACATTTTAATAACTGTAGTTATAGTAATTTTTTTCCACATCTCCCTGAATTTGATGGAGACCTGTAATTTTTTTTTTTTTTTTTGAAACAGAGTCTCGCTCTGTTGCCCAGGCTGGAGTGCAGTGGTGCGATGGTTCACGCCATTCTCCTGCCTCAGCCTCCCGAGTAGCTGGGACTACAGGCGCCTGCCACCATGCCCAGCTAATTTTTGTATTTTTAGTAGAGACGGCGTTTCACCATATTAGCCAGGTTGGGGAGACCTATAATTTTAAAAACACAAAAACTTCCTTTCTACTTCCCAGCAGTGATATTCAAACAGTAATAAAATAATATCCACTGTACCTTATTACAATGATCACGGGGAATAGACTGTAAAACAATTGGTTCCGTTGTGGAAGCATTGGCAAATTGTACCTCTGGAATATACAGGGCACACACTTCATGGGCCCAACCTAAAAATAAATAAATAAATGTCATCTTTTCAGTTTTATCAAAAGCAAATTAACATCATTGACTTCCTTAACAGATCCCTTCAATGTCTATTGAAACAAACGCACAACAAGGACATTAACAAATTCTCATTGCTGTCTTACTTCCATTGCTTGAGAATACTCAAACCACTACTAAAAAAAGCATTGTTAATCCTGTCCCCAGTTATGATGTACAGTAACATAAAGGGAAACATTTATAAATTCAGATGTTGGCACTAACACTTCTTATACAGGCACACTGAATATTCAGATCAACACTACTAATGAGAGCCACTATAAAAGGAGTTTTTAAAAGTTTAATACTTACGATAAAATTTAATAATCTTAAGAATTTTAAATGTCAACATGAAATTGTTTTTATCTTAGTGTCAATATTTTTAATATTAGTAATAACAATCTTTTCACTATTTTAATTTGAAATGTTTTAAATTTGATATTAAATATGTATATTTTTTGAGATGGAGTTTCGCTCTTGTTGCCCAGGCTGGAGGGCAATGGCGCGATCTCGGCTCACCGCAACCTCCACCTCCCGGGTTCAAGCAACTCTCCTGCCTCAGTCTCCCGACTGAAGGTATTAAGGAGCTGATGTGATAGTGAGGAATTTCTGGGCTAAAAACTGGAAAAGAATGCAAGTCCTAGGTACAGTTTTTGGCCACTTTTGCCCAGGGAACATTTGCCTATTTCAGAGAAAGCAGTGGTGAGGATGGAGGGTACATTTTTCTTTTCTTTTTTTTTTTTTTTTTGAGATTGAGTTTCACTCTTGCTGCCCAGGCTGGAGTGCAATGGCGCGATCTCGGCTCACCGCAACCTCCGCCACCCAGGTTCAAGCAATTCTCCTGCCTCAGCCTTCCGAGTAGCTGGGATTACAGGCGTGCGCCACCACACCCGGCTAATTTTTGTATTTTTAATGGGGTGGGTTTCTCCATGTTGGTCAGGCTGGTCTCGGACTCCTGACCTCAGGTGATCCACCCATCTCAGCCTCGCAAAGTGCTGGGATTACAGGCATGAGCCACCGCGCCCGGCCTGAAGGGTACTTTTGACAAACTCAGAGGCCCAACAGTACAGGGATGTACATTCACAAACACTCTCCTCCTTTCAGATGCAACACTGAAGGGCAAACCAGGGGTAAGCATACACTAAAATTACACAGACCCTCAAAGAGGCGACACCAGGGCTCTGACCATCTCAAACTCTGAAATTTGACGAAGGTAATCCGAAATTACAACCCCCAAGGCACCAAGCAGATGCAAATATACATCCTCTCTAAAAGAAAATAGTATCTTGGCTACAAATAATTTCTACCTTTTTTTTTTTTTTTTTTGAGACAAAGCCTTAGTGTGTCACCCAGGCTGGACTGCACTGGCGTGATCTCGGCTCACTGCAACTTCCTCCTTCCAGTTCAAGCAATTCTCCTGCCTCAGCCTCCCAAGTAGCTGGGATTACAGGTGCCCACCACCACACCTGGCTAATTTTTGTATTTTTAGTAGAGACGGGGTTTCACTATGTTGACCAGGCTGGTCTCGAACTCCTGACCTCAAGTGATCCGCCAGTCTCAGCCTCCCAAAGTGGTGGGAATACAGACATGAGCCACCATACCCAGCCTAAAATTTCTTAATTACTTATAATTTCCAGCACAATAAGTACCAAACACATGACAGACAAGACAATATAAATGAAAATAAGGAGAAACAAGAAAATCAAAACAGATCAGTATTTTGGAGTTACCAAATAAAGATTTTAAAATAAATATGCTTACTATGATCAAGTACACACAAGACAAAATTCTAAATTGATGCAAAGAACTGAAAACTATAATAATAAATTAAAATTCCAGAAGTAAAGCGGAAATTTAGAAATCAGCCACGCACAGTGGCTCACACCTGTAAGCCCAGTACTTTGTTTGGAAGGCTGAGGCGGATCGCTTGAGACCAGGAGTTCAAGACCACCCTAGGCAACAAAGTGAGACCCCATCTCTACAAAAAAAAAAAAAAATGAGCCAGGTGCAGCGGCATGCACCTATAGTCCCAGCTACTCAGGAGGTTGAGGTGGGAGGATTGCTTGAGCCTAGGAGTTGGAGGTTTCTGTGAACAATAATTATGCCACTGAAATCCAGCCTGGGTGATAGAGACTCTATCTTAAGAAAAAAAAAAATCAATGGGTGGGATTAACAACGGTTTAGACATGGATGAAAAGAGAATTAGTAGGAACACAACAGGTCAAAAGAAGAAATCCAGAATGTTAGCACAAAACACAAAAGTAAGAAATACAAAAAATGGAATAAGACACATGAAAAATGTAATAGGCAGGCAGGTCTAACACACATGTAATCAGAGTCTTGGAGAAATATGAGAGAGAAAATGGCATGAAAGCAGTATCTGAATTGATAATACCTAAAAATTTTCCAGAACAGAAGACCCAAAGCCACTGACTGAAGAACCACTATAAATCAGAGTAAATAAAGAAATACACCAAGGAACATTAATAAAACTACAGAAACTAAGGGAAAGAAATGAAAAGCTTAAAAACAAAAGGCAAGTCATCAAACGAAAAGCTAGATAACTAAATGAAGCCAGAAAACATTTTTAAAAAGATTTCCACTAAAAGGAACACCAAACAATTTTCCTTGGGTAATAGGAAAATGATTCCAGAAGGAAGCTCAGAACTGAAGAAAAATATAAAGAGCGATAAACATGTAGGTACATTTAATATATAATGAACATATAAAACAATAAAGCCTTCACACTCATTTACAATACAAATGACCACTTACATTAAATATTAAAACACTGGTACGGTCTGTGGATGTATGTAGCTTTCCTATAAAACTAAAGCAAAGACTGGAAAAGGAACAGGTAAAAGAAGTCTGTATGGTTTCATTCTACATTTCGTGTTAAGTGGTACACACAGGCCGGGTGCAGTGGCTCACGCCTGTAATCCCAACACTTTGGATAGCCAAGGCGGGCAGATCACTCAAGGTCAGGAGTTTCAGACCAGCCTGGCCAATATAGCGAAACCGTATCTCTACTAAAAATACAAAAATTAGCTGAGTGTGGTGGTGTGTGCCTGTAGTCCCAGCCACTAATGAGGCTGAGGCAGGAGGACTGCTTGAACCTGGGAGGTGGAGGTTGCAGTGAGCCGAGATAGTGCCGCTGCTGCAGTCCAGCCTGGGCGACACAGCAAGACTCCACCTCAAAAAGAAAAAGAAAAAGAAAATTATAATCCCTACAGCAACCACTATATAGATAAATATATATATATAGGAAGAGATATGGCCAAAAAGGCAATTTAATATAATTAATTAAATTTAAATGCAATACCAACTAGTTGCATTGTTAAACTGATTAAAATACAGCACTAAAAAATAATCACAAAAAGAACAGAAGAGAAATAAGAAATAAGAGGGAAAATCAATGTTAAGAACAAACAGAAGACTTCTACTTCGGTGCAAGGTAGACTAAGATAGTCAAGAGAAAGTCACAAGGGAAACTGGAAAATGTCTTGAACGGAATGGCAACAAATATGAAATTTATCAAAACTTGAGATGTAGGCTGGGAGCAGTGGCTCAAGCCTGTTAATCTCTTGAGCTCAGGAGTTCGAGACCAGCCTGGGCAACATGGTGAAACCCTGTCTCTACAACAAATACAAAAACATTAGTCCGATAAGGAGGCATGCACCCGAAGTCCCAGCTACTTGAGGGGCTGAGGTAGGAAGATCGCTTGAACCCAGGAGATCGTCGCTTCAGTGAGTGCCCTCCAGCCTGGGTGACAAATTGAGACCCTGTCTCCAAACAACAACAATGGCAAAAACAAAAACAAAAACAAAAAACACAACTTGTGGGATTCAATAAAAGCAACAGAGAGGAACTTACAGCATATATATTTTCATTAGAAAAGAATATCTAAAACCGGGTGCGGTGGCTCACGCCTGTAATCCCAGCACTTTGGGAGGCCGAGGCGGGCGGATCACGATGTCAGGAGATCGAGACCATCCTGGCTAACACGGTGAAACCCCGTCTCTACTAAAAATACAAAAAATTAGCTGGGCGAGGCCGGGCGCGGTGGCTCACGCCTGTGATCCCAGCACTTTGGGAGGCCAAGGCGGGCGGATCACGAGGTCAGGAGATCGAGACCACGGTGAAACCCCGTCTCCACTAAAAATACAAAAAATTAGCCGGGCGCGGTGGCGGGCGCCTGTAGTCCCAGCTACTCGGAGAGGCTGAGGCAGGAGAATGGCGTGAACCCGGGAGGCGGAGCTTGCAGTGAGCCGAGATCGCCCCGTTGCACTCCAGCCTGGGCGACAGCCAGACTCCGTCTCAAAAAAAATAAGAAAAGAATATCTAAAATAAAAGACCTAAGATTCCACCTTTATAAGTTAGAAAAGAAGAGGGAAATATAACACATAGTAAATAGTAGGAAGGAAATAATAAAGAGCAGAAGTTTAACAAAATAGAAAACAGGGAGATGGCATAAAAAATTAACAAAGCCCAAAACTGTCTTTAAAAAGGTCAACAAAACAATAATTCTATTTGGACTGGTCAAAAAAATAAAAATAAAAACAAAGAAAAAACCAGAACACAAATCACCAACATCTGGCCGGGTGTGGTGGCTCACGCCTGTAATCCCAGCACTTTGGGAGGCCGAGGCTGGCGGATCACCTGAGGTCAGGAGTTCACAACCAGCCTGGCCAACATGGTGAAACCCCATCTCTACTAAAAATACAAAAAATTAGCCAGGCGTGGTGGCACGTGCCTGTAATCCCAGCTACTCAGCAGGCTGAGGCAGGAGAATCGCTTGAACCAGGGAGGCAGAGGTTGCAGTGAGCTTAGATCCCATCACTGCACTCCAGCCTGGGTAACAAGAGCAAGCCTCCATCTCAAAAAAAAAAAAAAATTACCAACATCAGGAATAACAATGCGGTAATTGCTACCAATGCTAGCAAAACTAACAAAATAATAATAAAATACCATTGGCGGCCGGGCGCGGTGGCTGGCGCCTGTAATCCCAGCACTCTGGGAGGCCAAGGTGGATGGATCACCTGTGGTCAGGAGTTCAAGACCAGACTGGCCAACATGGTGAGATCCCCTCTCTACTAAAAATAAAAAAATTAGCTGGGCATGGTGGTGCCCGCCTGTAATCCCAGCTACTCAGGAGGCTGAGGCAGAGAATCACTTGAACCTGGGAGGTGGAGTCTGCAGTGAGCCAAGATCATGCCACTGCACTCCAGCTTGGGTGACAGAGCAAGACTTCATCTCAAAAAAAAATAAAAATAAAAATAAATAAATAAATACTATTGGCAATGTTAGTCCAACAATTTCAGCAACTTACACAAAGTAGTCAAATTTCTTGGAAAAATAGAGCACACCAAAATTGACTTAAGTGTATACAAATAAGCCAGGCCCAAGGGCTCATGCCTGTAATCCCAACACTTTGGGAGGATGAGGCAGGAGGACAGCTTGAGCCCAGATGTTCGAGACCAGCCTCAGCAACAAAGCCAGACCGCTTGTCTCTACAAAAAATACAGAAAGAAAAAAATATTAGCCAGGCATGGTGTGCCTGTGGTCCCACCTATTCAGGAGGCTGAGGCAGGTGGATCTCTTGAACCCAGGGGTTTGAAGCTATGACTACATCGCTGCACTCTAGCCTGGGCAACAAAGTGATACACTGCTGTTAAAAAAAAAAAAAAAAAAGAAAGAGAGAGAGAGAGGGAGGGAGGGAGGACAGAATAGAAAAAAGAAAAGAAAAGAGAAAGGAGGGAAAAAGGAATGTCCCTATAATTTTGCCAAAAAATGAATTTATCAAAAATTTTCCCAGAAAAGTTTCCGTTTCTCATGAAGTTCTATATAGAATTCAAAGAAAAATAACATCAAATTTACACAAACTGTTTCATTTTAAGTGACCAGCATAATCCTCAACAAACATCTGACAAAACCACTATAATTCTTAAAGAAAAAGAATGAAAGTACGTGACAAATATAAAATATATGTCAGGAGATGGACAAGTGAATTTACAGTATCCTAAGAGTTTCAGAGGATTCAGAAAGAGGAAAAAAGCACACAGTAACATTAACTTCTTAAAAAGCTAATAGAGAGGGTAGAATGGAACGAATGGAACAAACCAGAATAGGAAAGACAAATACAAAACATTTAATAAGATGGAAGGTTTACACCAGGTGCAGTGGCTCATTCCTGTAATCCCAACACTCTCAAAACTGAGGCAGGAAGATCACTTGAGCCCGGGACTACAAAGCTACAGTGAGCTAGGATCCTGCTACTTGCACCCCAGCCTGAACAACAGAATGAAAACCTGTCACTTAAAAAAAAAAACCAAAACTCTGGAATAGTGAAGGCCTTTCTAAGTAATAACTCAAAATACAGATGTCACAAAAGATTAATAAATTGAACAAAATTAAAATTAAAAACTCATGCATGGTAAAAAAATTTTTTAAAAAGCACAATATAAATAAATGCTAACCAGCTGGGCAAAAATTAGTCCAACTCATATCAAAACAGCATAATAATATATGAGGGGCTACTTATGAATGCTCCAATACATCAAACTAAAAAGATCAACAACTGTGGCTGGGGACGGTGGCTCACGCCTGTAGTCCCACCACTTTGGGAGGCCGAGGTGGGTGGATCCCGTCTCTACCAAAAATTAAAAAATCAGCTGGGTATGGTGGCGTGTGCCTACAATCCCAGCTATTCAGGTGAGTGAGGCAGGAGAGTCCCTTGAACGGCGGAGGCAGAGGCTGCAGTGAGCCAAGATCAAGCCACTGCACTCCAGCCTACGTGACAAAGGGAGACGCTGTCTCAAAACAAAACAAAAAAAAGATCAACAACCAAGTCAGAAAGCAGACCACAGAAGAGAAAAAACCAAATTGCTCTTCAAACTATAAAAAGATGTCAACTTCACTAATATTAAGAGAAATGCAAAACGACTGCTTGGATATACAAACTTTCACCTGTTAGGTAAGCAAAGGTATAAGGAACAGCTTTTTTATTCATATATTGGTAAAACTGGGAACATATATTGGTAAAACTACAGGGAGAATAACTTGGGACCATCCATCAAAACTAATTGCAAAACTCCTTTGACCCAATGTTTCCACCTATGGAAATTAATAATCCTATAGATATACCTGTATACAAGCAAAATGACATAAATACAAGAGTTAGTCATCAAAGTAGAAGATCAGAAAGTGCATCAACAACTGACTGATTAGATAACATGGTTAAAAAGGAAAAAAAAGCTCTATACTGATAACAGGACAAATTGTTCATGCCGGGTGTGGTGGCTCACGCCTGTAATCTCAGCACTTTGGAAGGCTGAGGCAGCAGGATCATTTGAGGTCAGGAGTTCAACACCAGCTTGGCCAACATCGTGAAACCCCATCTCTACTAAAAATATAAAAATTAGCTGGGTGTGGTGGCACATACCTGTAATCCCAGCAACTTGGGAGGCTGCGGCAGGAGAATGGCTTGAGCCGGGAAGGTGGAGGTTACAGTGAGCAGAGACTGCACCACTGCACTCCAGCCTGGGCGAATGAGCGAAGCTTCAAAAAAAAGAAAATTGAAGAAAAAAGAAAAGCAAAGTCTCAAAAAAAAGAAAAAGATAAATTGTTCGGTGAAATAAATTAAGATGCAGAAGAGTATATAGTATTAACCCATTTGTATGAAGATGGAGGGAGTAAATAAGTATTTGTCTATTCACATTTGAATATGCAAAAGAAACCTAGGAAGATATGCAAGAAACTAATAATTACATGGTAGCAGGAAAGCTGTTGAGAAACTGGGCAGACAGGGAAGAAGAGTAACAGGAAGGGTTTTCAATATACTTTTAAATTTTGTACAATCTGACTGTATAACATAGTCTGAAGACTGAACTGTAAAATATATATAGCTAGCCAAAATCATTGTATTTTTCCCATTTATTTATTCACAACATTACTCTTGTCTATGCCAAAACTACTGTAGAGGTGGCTACCCAAAATGGAGAAGAGTATAGTAATAATAGCTAAACCTCTACTTTTTTTAGCTGCCTCATCATATATGCCATGGCCTAATACACTCACATCTATGCATTTCAGAATAGTACTGAGCTGTAGAAAAATATGATTTCTCTGACAAAGATAACTAAAAGTGGAGAAGAAAATGAGTAATGCACAAGGGTCCATAGGAAAGCATACCAAAATGTGAGACAGAAGTAAGCATTTCTTTTTTTTTTTTTTTTTTTTTTGAGACAGGGTCTCACTCTCACCCATCCCAGGGACTGAAGTACAGTGGTGTGACCATGGCTCACTGCAGCCTCGACCTCCCAGGCTCAAGCCATCCTCCTGCTCAGCTTCCCAAGTAGCTGGAACTACAGGCACGTGCCACCATGTGTCACTAAGTCTTTTTATTTTTATTTTTTATATTTACTTTTGCAGAGACCAAGGTCTCCCTATCTTGCCCAGGCTGGTCTCAGACTCCTACGCTCCAGTGAGCCTCCTACCTTGGGCCTCTCACAGAGCTGGGATTACAGGTGTCCGGCAGCACACCCAGCCTAAAGGTCAACATTTCTTTATATTCAAGCAACAAAGATCCTCAGAGTTAAATAAAATTAACATTCACCAGAAACATCATCTGTCTAGAGATACACAAAAGAGAAAAAAAGAATCTAAAACAACAGATTTTAGGTCTAACAACAACAACAAAATGTGGCTCATTTTTCAAAAAAAATTCCTAACACAAGCAACGATATCCATTTAACAAAATACACTTTCTTTTCTTTTTTTTTTTTTTTTTTTTTTTGAGACTGTCTCCTTCTGTCATGCAGGCTGATGGGCAAATGTGCAATCTCAGCTCACTGCAACCTCCGCCCCCCGAGTTCAAGTGATTCTCCTGCCTCAACCTCCCAAGTAGCTGTGACTCCCAAGAGCCTGGGAGGTCGAGGCTGCAGTGAGCCATGGTCACATCACTGTACTTCAGTCCCTGGGACGGGTGAGAGTGAGACCCTGTCTCAAAAAAAAAAAAGAAATGCTTACTTCCGTATCACATTTTGGTATGCTTTCCTATGAACCCTTATGTATTACTCATTCTCTTCTCCACTTTTAGTTACCTTTGTGAGAGAAATCATATTTTTCTACAGCTCAGTACTATTCTGAAATGTGTAGACATGAGTTTATTAGGCCATGGCATATATGACGAGGCAGCTAAAAAAAGTAGAGGTTTAGCTATTATTACTATACTCTTCTTCATTTTGGGTAGTTTTGGCATAGACTAGAATAATGTTGTGAATAAATAAATGGGAAAAATACAATGATTTTGGCTAGCTATATATTTTACAGTTTAATCTTCAGACTATGTTATACAGTCAGATTGTACAAAATTTAAAAATATATTGAAAACCCTTCCTGTTACTCCTCTTCCCTGTCTGCCCAGTTTCTCAACAGCTTTCCTGCTACCATGTAATTATTAGTTTCTTGCATATCTTTCTAGGTTTCTTTTGCATATTCAAATGTGAATAAACAAATACTTATTTACTCCATCTTCATACAAATGGGTTAATACCATATACTCTTCTGCATCTTAATTTATTTCACCGAACAATTTATCTTTTTTTCTTTTTTTTTTTTTTCTGAGACTTTGCTTTTCTTTCTTCAATTTTCTTTTTTTTGAAGCTTCGCTCATTCACCCAGGCTGCAGTGCAGTGGTGCAGTCTCTGCTCACTGTAACCTCCACCTTCTGGGCTCAAGTGATTCTCCTGCCTCAGCCTCCCAAGTTGCTGGGATTACAGGTATGTGCCACCACGCCCAGCTAATTTTTATATTTTTAGTAGAGATGGGGTTTCACGATGTTGGCCAAGCTGGTGTTGAACTCCTGACCTCAAATGATCCTACTGCCTCGGCCTTCCAAAGTGCTGAGATTACAGGCATGCACCACCACGCCCGGCTAATTTTTCTATTTTTAGTAGAAACCAGGTTTCACTATGTTGGCCAGGCTGGTCTCAAACTCCTGACCTCAGGTGATCCACCTCCCTCGGCCTCCCAAAATGCTGGGATTACAGGTGTGAGCTACCTCGCCCAGCCAAAAAAATAAGAATTTTAATTACAAGTATGTATTTAATAGATCATTCTGCATAAAATAGCCAATGCTTAAATTTGTCCACAAAGCAGAAAAATTGTAGGTCAATACAATAAGGATTCATAAATTATAGCCACTACTGTTAAAAATGAGTAGAAAATGCTGTTTAATTTGATGAAATAAAATAAATACCAGATATTTGAAAATACTCCACCGCCCCAGTTTTCAATAAAAATGTTTTCAAGGAATCTCTGCACTTACCCCATTATCTGTTCTTTTTAAAGCTCCATCCTTATGGGGACAAAGTTCATATCTCTATAAAAAAAAAAAGAAACATGTAATGAAATATTTCAGATTATAAAAAATGTATTATCTTCTCTGCAACTTCAAAACTACCGAAAATGTGAGAGCAGCATTTGTACTAGTTGCCCCCCAAGAGTATTTAGGAACATTCTTCACAAACAGTTGTTCTCGACGACATGTGATCTTCTTTAGATAACAAGTAATTTTTTTAAAGTACATTTTAATTTTTAAACTCCTGCCACAGGCCAGGTGCAGTGGCTCATGCCTGTAATCCCAGAACTTTGGGAGGCCAAGGTGGGCGGATTACCTGAAGTCGGGAGTTCGAGACCAGCTTGACCAACATGGAGAAACCCCATCTCTACTAAAAATAAAAAATTAGCCAGGCGTGGCGGCGCATGCCTGTAATCCCAGCTATTAGGGAGGCTGAGGCAGGAGAATTGCTTGAACCTGGGAGGCGGAGGTTGCGGTGAGCCAAGATCGTGCCATTGCACTCCAGTCTGGGCAACAAGAGCGAAACTCCATCTAAAAGAAACAAAACAAAACAAAAAAAATCCTGCCACAATTTTTTAAATCTTACATTAATAAAAACACAAAGATGCTGGGATTATTTACCTGGGGATGGGGAGAAAAAACAAAAAAATCCTCTCAACACAAGAATGGGGCAAGGCTTTTAACATCTGCCTGTTACCTGTCTTTTTTTTTGAGACGGAGTTCCGCTCTGTCGCCCAGGCTGGAGTGCAGTGGCGCAATCTCGGCTCACTGCAAGCTCCGCCTCCCGGGTTCACGCCATTCTCCTGCCTCAGCCTCTCCGAGTAGCTGGCACTACAGGCGCCCGCCACCACGCCCGGCTAATTTTTTTTTTGTATTTTTAGTAGAGACGGGGTTTCACCGTGGTCTCGATCTCCTGACCTCGTGATCCGCCCGCCTTGGCCTCCCAAAGTGCTGGGATTACAAGCGTGAGCCACCGCGCCCGGCCTACTTCCTGTCTTATGGTCAGCTAGGATGACTGCAGTCAGGTAGGTCTGGTTTCTCTTAAAGAGCCAAACCCAAGAATTTACAATTTGAATTTAAGTGGCAAGAAATGATCTCATGCATGCTGATTTCCCTTCTGAAAGGAATTAGGCTAATCAGCTATTATTATTCAAACACAATGGTACTCAAAATTTATTGTGGATTCCTCTCCCTCCCATCCTCAGAATTTAAAAGCAAAAATAAATGTAGAGCCAGTACCACCATTTCTTATGAAACACAGTAAGTTTCAATGGCATTGTCTTACTATGAAGAATATGTTCCTGAAAGTCGCACTTAAGTATTATTTATATCCCACTTTGTTTCCAAACGAGGTTTTGCAGCATACAATATAGAAATATAGGCCAGGCACAGTGGATCACACCTGTAATCCCAGCACTTTGGGAGGCTGAGGTAGGCAGATTGCTTGAGCCCAGGGGTTCGAGACCAGCCTGGGCAACATGGCAAAAATCCCACCTCTACCAAAAAAAAAAAAAAAATTAGTTGGGTGTGGTGGTGGCACACCTGTAGTCCTAGCTACTCAGCAGGCTGAGGCGGGCAGATCAATTGAGCCCAGAAGGTCAAGGCTGCAATGAGCCATGATTGCACCACTGCACTCCAGCCTGGGTGACAGAGTGGACCCTATCTCGAAAAAACAAAAACAAGCAAACAAAAAAGTGTGTGTGTGTGTATATATATGTGTGTGTGATATACACACCCTACATATAAATATATATACACTTACACACATATATAAATTACAACAAAAAATTAGAGTAGAAAATTAAGTTGAAATAGTTTTAAAAGTACAGAAGGCATAAGCCATAAAAGCCTACTGAGGCTGGGTGCAGTGCCTCACACATATAATCGCAGCACTTTGGGATGCCAAAATGGAAGGACCACTTGAGGTCAGGAGTTTGAGACCAGCCTAAGCAACAAAGTGAGACCTCATCTCTACACAAAATAATTTTTTTAAAAAATAGAGCCTATTGGCCGGGTGCAGTGGCTCACGCCTGTAATCCTAGCACTTTGGGAAGCTGAGGCAGGCGGATCACGAGGTCAAGAGATCGAGACCATCCTGGCCAACATGGTGAAACCCCATCTCTATTAAAAATACAAAAAATTAGCTGGGCGTGGTGGCACGTGCCTGTAGTCCCAGCTACTTGGGAGGCTGAGGCAGGAGAATCGCTTGAAACTGGAAGGCAGAGGTTGCAGTGAGTCAAGATCATGCCACTGCACTCCAGCCTGAGCAACAAGAGCGAAACTCCATCTCAGAAAAAAAAAAAAATTACAGAGCCTATTGATAAAGTTTGGATATTTGTGCCTCCAAATCTCGTGTAAAAATATAATCCCAGTGTTGAAGGTGGAGCCTAGCAAAAGGTGTTTGGGTAATGGGGGCAGAACCCTCATGAATGTCTTGCTGTTTTCCTTGTGGTAATGAGTGAGTTTCTTGCTGTTGTTAGTTCACGTGAGATCTGATTGGTAAAAAGAGCCTGCCATCTAGCTCCCTTCTCTCACCGTGTGACACTCCTGGTCCCTATGCCCACTCCCCCATGAGTAAAAGCTTCCTCAGCCCAAAGATGGTGGTGGTATGCTTGTACTGCCTACAGAACTGTGAACCAAATAAATCTCTTTTCTTTATGTTAACAATCTACCCAGTTTCAGGTATTCCTTTACAACAACACAAAACAGACTAATACTGCTATATTTCTTGCCTTTCAGTATTTCACTCTCCTGATTTTCCTATTAACTCTTTGGCAGCACCTTTCTGATCACCCTATCAAACCTTTAAATGGTGAAGTTCCTCAGAGCTCTGGCCTAAGATGTCATCTTTTTTTTTTTTTTTTTTTTTTTTTTTGAGATGGAGTCTCACTCTATCACCCAGGCTGGAGTGAAGTGGCGCGATCTCGGCTCACTGCAAGCTCCGCCTCCTGGGTTCAGGCCATTCTCCTGCCTCAGCCTCCCGAGTAGCTGGGACTACAGGCGCCTGCCACCATGCCCGGCTAATTTGTTGTTTTTAGTAGAGACGGGTTTCACTGTGTTAGCCAAGATGGTCTTGATCTCCTGACCTTGTGATCCGCCCGCCTCGGGCTCCCAAAGTGCTGGGATTACAGGCGTGAGCCACCGCGCCTGGCTGAGATGTCATCTTATTTCATGTGAAACACTAGGCAGTCTTATTCATTGTCCAAATGTCCATTACCAACTAAATTATAAAAATATAACAGTGACTCCCAAATTTTATCTATTTGTATTTGTCCTCAGGTTCAGGTATGAAACTCTATATGCTACATAAACACTTTATTTTATTTTGAGATGGAGTCTTGCTCTGTTGCCCAGGCTGGAGTACAGTGGCTTGATCTCGGCTCACTGCAACCTCCAACACTGGGGTTCAAGCAATTCTCCTGCCTCAGCCTCCCAAGGAGCTGGGATTACACGTGTGTGCCACCACTTCCATCTAACTTTTTCTATTTTTAGTAGAGATGAGGTTTCGTCATGTTGCCCAGGTTGGTCTCAAACTCCTGGCCTCAGGTGATCCACCCACCTCAACCTCCTAAAGTGCTAGGATTACAGGCGTGAGCCACCGCACCCAGCCTACCTAGATACTTGAAACGCTCCACAATTTATGACAAAACCTGCTCTTTCCGTATATTGGTAATGATATTTTCAATGACACATTGCTCATCCAAGACACCTAGTATACATCATCTTTGACCACTTCATACCTTACTCCCTAACCTCACTTTTAATCCATGACTGTATTGTGCCCTTCCTCTTCCTAAATACTAGTGAGAGCTGCCTATCTCTCTCCATCTCCACTATCACCCCACTTAAAGCCAGCATTGCTTTTCATCGGGACCACTTCGGTCACCTCCTAAATGCAGTAGACCCCAGTTATCCATGGGAGAAACATTCTAAGAACCCCACTGAAGGTCTGAAATGACAAATGGTACTGAGCACTTGATTCTGTTTTTTGCTATACATACATACCTATAAAAAAGTTTAATTTATAAATTAGGCACAGTAACAGATTAACAACAACAATAAAATACAACAGGCCAGATGTAGTGGCTCACGCCTATAATCCCAGGACTTCAGGAGGCCAAGGCGGGCAGATCACCTGAGGTCAGGAGTTCGAGACCAGCCTGGCCAACATGGTGAAACCCCATCTCTACTAAAAATACAACAAAAATTAGCTGAATGTGGTGGCGCACACCTGCAGTCTCAGCTAAGCAGGAGGCTAAGGCACAAAAATCAATTGAACCTGGAAGGTTGCAGTGAGCCAAGATCGTGCCACTGCACTCCAGCCTGGGCAACAGAGACTCCAACTCAAAAAAATTTTAAAAATTAAAAAAAAAATTATAACAATCTACTATAAAAAAGTTACGTGAATGTGGTCTCTCTCAAAATACAGTCTGCATAACAATAACCACATATACAATGGTGGTCCCATAAGATTAAATGGAACTGAAAAATTCCTATTGCCTAGTGATGTAATGATGTAATAGTCGTAGTAACATGACAGAGCAATTTCTAAAATAAATTTAGTGTACATCAAGTGCACAATGTTTATAAAGTCTACGGTAGTTGTAGCAGTCCATTCTCTCACTGCTATAAAACTACCCGAGACTGGGCAGTTTATAAAGACAAGAGGTTCAATTGACTCATGGTTCCACATGAATCTGAGGCCAGGCGCAGTGGCTCACACCTGTAATCCCAGCACTTTGGGAGGCCGAGATGGGTGGATCACCTGAGGTCAGGAGTTCGAGACCAGCCTGACCAACATGGAGAAACCCCGTCTCTACTAAAAAATACAAAATTAGCCGGGTGTGGTGGCACACACCTGTAGTCCCAGCTACTCAGGGGGCTGAGGCAGGAGAATCGCTTGAACCCAGGAGGTGGAGGTTGCGATGAGCTGAGATCACACCATTGCACTCCAGCCTGGGCAACAAGAGGAAACTCTGTCTCAAAAAAAAAAAGAATCTAATCTGAAAGAGAAAATAGAGGTTAAACAAACAAACAAACAAACAAAAAACAGGGCTTCAGGGACCTACAGGACAGTACCATAAGATCTTACAGGCATAACCAAAGGCCTAAAAAAGTAGAAGACAGAAAGAATATGAGGCAGGAAAGAAAATTTTGAAGAAATGATGGCTGAAAATTTCTTCAATTTGAAAAAAGACAAATTCACAGATTCAAGAATCTCAGCAAACCTCAAACAGTTAAATGCCTTGCTAAAAAGCAAACACAGAGGGAAAACTCTTGAAGCACCAAAAGAAAATGTCACATTACACAGACGGTATAGTGACTGGATAAATGGCAGATTTCTCATCATAAAATATGGAAGCCAAAAGAAAATAAACTAAAATACTTAAATTGCTAAAAGATAAAGCACTGTCAACACAGAATTCTATATCCAACCACAATGTCCTTCAAAAATAAAGGTGAAATAGATACTTTCAGATAAAAGAAAGCAAACACAATTTCTCACCAAAAGATACGCCCTGCAAGAAAGGCTAAAGAAATTCTTCAGAATTGAGAGAAATGAGCTAGAAAATGCAAATCTTCAGAAGACAAAGAAGACTACCATAAATGGTAAATATCTGGGTAAACTTAGATGACTTCTAGCTCTTAAGTTCTTAACATTTACATGATTATTGAAAGCCAAAATTATATTGTTGTTTTCCGGGGCTTATGATATTTCCAACACACATGACAATAGCATAACTGACAACAAACAGAGGTGATATAAAAGAACAACTTACAAGCTCTGTATACTTTACGACTTGTACAATATTAGCCATAAGTGATAATACTATAAAAACAGACTAAAAAGAGTAAAGGAATATATTTAAGCTGCTAGAGAAATGTGCCAAATAATTAAGTTGAAACCCTTCTTGATAGTATATTAAAAAATTAATTCAAAAGTGAATCGCAGATCTAAATGTAAGAGCTAAAACTATAAAACTTTAGAAAAAAACACAGGAGGTAAGTCATTAGGACTTGGTTGAACAACAGTTTTTAGGCATAACACTAAAAGCAGAGTCAACAAAAGAAAAAATAACTAGAATTTAGCAAACCTACAGACTTTTTTGCTCAAACAAAACCATCAGGAAAGTAAAAGGATGGAAGAAATATTTACAAGTCGCATGTCTGATAAGTAGTTTGTATCCAGATACAGAGCTCTTCCACTGAAAAATAAAAAGCTATACAGCCCACTTAAAAATTGAACAAAGGATCTAAATAGACAGTTCTGTAGAGAAAATATATAAATGACCAATAAGCACATGGAAAGATGCTTAACGTCATTAATCATTAAGAATTAAAAATAGACACCAGGCTGGGTGCAGTGGCTAATGCCTGTAATCCCAGCACTTTGGGAGCCCTAGGTGGGTGTATCATCTAGGTCAGGAGTTTGAGACTAGCCTGGCCATCATGGTGACAATCCGTCTCTACTAAAAATACAAAATTAGCTGGGCGTGGTGGCAGACACCTGTAATCCCAGTACTCAGGAGGCTGAGGCAGGAGCATTGCTTGAACCCGGGAGGCAGAGGTTGCAGTGAGCCAAGATATCACACCACTACGCTCCAGCCTGAACAACAGAGTGAAACTCCGTCAAAAAAATAATATAATGAAAATAAATAAATAAAAATCAACACCACAGTGAGATACTACCTCATGCCCTGTAGGATAGCTAAAATCAAAAGCCAAACAATAAAAAATGTTGGCAAAGAGATGGAGAAATTAAAACCTTCATATATTGTTGCTGGTAATTTCAAATGTTACAGCTTCTTTGTCAGTTTTTCAAAAGGTCAAATAGAGTTACATAATGAAACAAAAATCCTACGTCCAAGAGAATTGAAAACAAATGTCTGGACTTGCAGACAAATGTTCATAATAATAATATTATTCATAATATTGCAAAAGTACATACAACCTAAATGTTTATTAATGAATGAGTAAAGAAAATGTAGTATAGCCATGCAATAGAATATTATTTGACAACAAAAAGGAAGGAAGTTCTAATAAATGCTACAAAACAAATGCTTGTACATGATGCTAGGAGGAAGAAGCCACTCACAGTACACCATATATCATATGATTCTATTTATATGAAATGTCCCAAATAGGGATAGAGACAGAATGAAGATTAGTGATTGCCAGGAACTGGGGAAGTAGGGTAATGGACAATGACAGTTAATGGGCCAAAGGGCTTCTTTTTGAGGGGATCCAAGTGTTCTAAAATTGTAGTGATGTAGAGACTGTCTCAAAAAAAAATAGTGTATTAGCACAGATAGAAAAGTAAAACTCAATCTCAACGTGTCTGTAAGAAACACACTTTAAGGGAAGACACAAACAGGTCAAAAGTAAATGGATAGGCTGGGTGCACGGTGGCTCACACCTGTAATCCCAGCACTTTGGGAGGCCAAGGTGGGCACTTGATCACTTGAGGCCAGGGGTTTGAGACCAGCCTGGCCAACATGGCAAAGCCCTGTCTCTACTAAAAATACAAAAAGTTGCCAGGCATGGTGGCACACACCTATAGTCCCAGCTACTAGGGTGGCTGAAACAGGCAAACTGCTTGAACCTGGGAGGCAAATGCTGTAGTGAGCCGAGATCACACCACTGCACTCCAGCCTGGGTGATAGATTAAAACTCCATCTCAAAATAAACAAACAACAACAACAACAAAAAGATGGTGAGTGGCTACATAGTAAAGAGAGGGAGGGACATTTCACAGTTAAGTCAGACAACGAAGAAGTCATAATAATTATAAATGTATGCACCTAAAAACAAAGCTTCAAAATACATGAAGCAAAAATTAGCATAAGGCATAAACAGTCAGAATACTCAGTGCCCCAAACATAGTAAGATATTTTAGCATCCCTCTTTGCGATCGACAAAACCAGACCAAAAATAATTAATAAGAATAATAATAATAACAATCTGAGCAATGTTAAAACCATTATAAACATTCTTCTCAGGTAAACTTGGTGCATTCCCCATGAAAGACCACATACTGAGCCACAAAGCAGGACACAATAAAATGAAAATAATGGGAATCATACAGATTATGTTCCCTAACTACATTAGAAAAAAAGATATAAAATTAATAACCTAGCAGCCAGGTGCAGTGGCTCACGCCTGTAATCCCAGCACTTTGGAAGGCCAAGGCAGGCAGATCACCTAAGGTCGCAAGTTCAAGACCAGCCTGGCTAACATGGTAAAACCCCATCTCTATTAAAAATACAAAAATTACCTGGGCGAGGTAGTGGGTGGCTGTAATCCAAGCTACTCAGGAGGCTGAGCTGAGGCAGAAGAATTGCTTGAACCTGGGATGTGGAGGCTGCAGTAAGCCAAGATCGCACCATTGCACTCTAGCCTGGGTGACAGCACAAAACTCTGTCTCAAAATAAAATAAAATAAAATAAATAAAATAAAATAGTAAGGTTCTACCTAAAGAACCTATATATAAAAGGGTAAAGTAAACCCAAAGTAAGTAGAAAAAAATAGTTAAAAATAAGAGCAGAAGAAATGATACAGAAAAGTAACAGAGAATTTGAAGTCAAGTTGGTCCTTTTGTCAGAGACCTCTGAACCAGAGTGCCTCTATCTTGAACAGGGGCTGGGGAAAATAAGGCTGAGTCCTGCTGGGCTGCATTCCCAGTAAGTCATGCATTCTAAGTCACAGAATGAAATAGGAGGCTGGCACAAGATACAAGACATAAAAACCTTGCTGATAAAACAGGTTGTAATAAAGAAGGGGGCCAAAACCCACCAAAGCCAAGATGGTGACAAAACTGACCTCTGGCCATCCTCACTGCTCATTATACACTAATTATAATATATTAACATGCTAAGAGACACTCCCACAAGCACCATGACAGTTTACAAATGCCATAGCAATGCCAGGAAGTTACCCTATATAGTCTAAAAAGGGGAGGAACCACTAGTTCTGGGAATTGCCCACCCCTTCCCCAGAAAACTCATGAAGAATCCACCCCTTGTTTAGTATACAATCAAGAAATACTCATAAAAATGGGGAACCAGCGGCCCGTGGCACTGCTCTGCCTATGGAGTAGCCATTCTTTTATTCCTTTACTTTCTTCATAAACTTGCTTTCACTTGATGAATCCGCCTCAAATTCTTTCCTGCACAAGATCCAAGAACCCCTCTCTTGGGGTCTGAATTGGGACCCCCTTTATGGTAACACTTTGGAAAGACCTAAAAAGTTGACAATCTGCAAGCTAAATGAATTTTTTTAAATAGGAAGAATACAAATTACCAATATCAAGAATAAAAGGGGAATTACCTCTATGATCCCAAAGATATTGAGGGCCAAAGATTATTATTAAAGACTTTATGCTAACCAATTCAACAGCTGAGATGAAAAGAAAAAATCATTTGAAAACAAAACTTATCAAAACTGACAAAACAGAAAATCTGAGAAGCATTTTAAGTTGAGTTCATTATCAAAATCCTTCCCAAAAAGAAAACTCTAGACTCAGATTTTTTCACTGATAAGTTCCTTCAAACTCTAAAGAAAAAATAGTATCAATCTCACACAAACATTTCCAGAAAACAGAGAAGACATATGCTTCCCAAATCATTTTCAAAGTTTAGCATGAAGAATACCAATGAATATACCAAAAATACCAGCGCCTGACAAAAAGCAGCAAGGTTACACCAAAATCCCTCACATCGAAGATGCAAAAATATTTACTATTAGCAATTTAAATCCAACAATATATAAGAAGAATAGGCCAGTTGTGGTGGCTCACACAGATTACGAAAGTAATCCCAGCACTTTTGGAGGCCAAGGCAGGAGGATCACTTGAGGTCAGGAGACCTGCCTGGCCAACATGGTGAAACCCTTTCTCCACAAAAAAAATTAGCCGGGCATGGTGGCACATGCCTGTAATCCCAGCTACTCCGGAGGCTGAGGCAGGAGAATCACTTGAACCCAGGAGGCAGAGGTTATAGTGAGCAGAGATTGCGCCACTCCAACCATCTCCAAAAAAAAAAGAATGATACACCATGACACCAAATGGCATTTAGTATAACATTTGAAAATAAAACAATGAAATTTACATTAATACCTTTAAATATATAGCATTATCTCAATAGAGACAGAGAAAGCTTCTGAGAAAACTCAATATCCATTCACGACATAAACCTTTAGGAAGCTAGGGCTAGACCTTACTCAACTGTGTATTCTCCATGGCATGGCATGACTATTCCTCTTGGGATCTGTGACTATAACTATCTTTTCAATGGCAGTCATGCTGGGTTCTGTTGGCCTTGTCATATCTAAATAGCAATAAAACCTATATTTGAAAACAATCTGAAAAAGTTCAATAAAACCCGTACAGCTGACTTATAATTAATGGTGTAACACTGAATGCTCTCCTCAAAGAATGAAAACAAGATTAAGTCCATTCTATAAGGGAAGAGAATAAAAGGAATTACAACTGGGGAAAAAAAGAGATAAAACTGTGTTTCATGACAATCATCTATTAGAAAAATCTAAGAAATCTACCTAAAAGACTAGTAGAATTAATATGACTTAAGTAAGGTTGTAAGAAACAGGTCAATATACAAAAATTCTATTTCCAACAAAAAAATTAGAAATTTTTATAATACTTTATAATTGCTGAAAAATGTACTTAATATTTTAAAATACAAATAGCATCAAAAAAAGACAAAATACTTAAAAATAAAAATAATTTTAGGCCAGGCGTGGTGGCTCATGCCTGTAATCCCGGCAGTTTGGGAGGCCGAAGCAGGCAGATCATTTGAGATCAGGAGTTGACCAGCCTGGCCAACATGGTGAAACCCGATCTCTACTAAAAATATAAAAATTAGCTGGGCTTAGGGTACATGCCTGTAATCCCAGCTGCTTGGGAGGCTGAGGCAGGAGAATTGTTTGAACCCAGGAGAGGGAGTGAGCCAAGACTGCGCCACAGCACTCCAGCTAGGCGACAGAGAGAGACTCTGTCTCAAAAAAAAGGAAAAAAAAAGTAAGTAATTTTAAAAACAGAAGACATGCGAGACCAAAGGCTAAAAGCAACAAACGACTGCTCAGACAAAAGAAAAAAGACCTAAATAAACGGAGAGATATACTATACTAATGATTAAGACTCAGTGGTTGTTAAGATGTCAGTTCTCCTCAAACTGATCAATAGATTCAAGACAATTACAGTCATGATCCCATCAGCCTTTTTTGGAGAAGACAGAAAAGAGATTATTAAAATTTATATGGAAATCTGAAGGACGCAGAATATGCAGAATTTCGAAAAAGAAGAAAAATGTTTTAGGACTTGCAATTCTGACTTCAAGACAATGTAACGTTCCAAAATAATCAGAATACTCTAAGAGGGCTAGACAAACAGATTTTTGGAGCAGAATAAAGATTTCTGAAAGAGATCCCACTTATGCAGCCATGCAATGTTCCCAAAGCAACCCAGTGAGAAAAGGAGACTCTTTTCAACAAATGGTGAAAAACAACTGGATAGCCACATACAAAAAACTCACACCTACAAAAATAACTTCAGACACATCACAGACCTAAATATAAATTAGCAAAAGCAAAACCTTTTAGACGAAATAAAGGAAATTACCTTCATGACTTCGAGGTTAGGCAAAAGTGTCTTAGCTCACAGTAAGCAATAACTACAAAAGAAAACATTGATAAACTAAACCTAGCAGATATAAATATTTCTGCTCATCAAAAGGTACAGTTAAAATAAATAGGTAAACCACATAGACTTGGGGAAAGTATTTACAAAACATTTATCTAACAAAGGATGAGTATTTAGGACATATAAACACCTTCTGCAACTCAAATAGATGAAAAAAGAAAACAAAGAACAGTAAAGGCGAAATGAACAAACTCATCACAAAAGAGAACACACAAATTGTCAACACACAAGCTAAAAAGTGTTCAATATCACCAGTTATCATGAAACTAAATTCAAACCACAATGATACCACTTCTGGTCAAGATGGAGTGAATAAAGGGGACCAGATTTAGCCTCCTTGCGTGAAGTAATAAAAACCTAATAAAATGAATGAAACAACAGCACTGAAGATATTGGACAAGTAACAAAAGACAGTGATCCATGGAAGACAGAAAACAAACGAGCCACACGTGTGCCCAGCTTACTGGCTTGAGAGAGTTTCCAGGTCGTGGAACAGGGAGGAGGGACCCAGGCAGAGCCTGTCATCTCCCCAAGTTGAGGAAATGGAGCTGGAAGTCCAAGGAGGCCAAGGTGCCTAGAGCTCACAAGCGACACCAGCACTGAGTAGAGAGCTGGAGAGAGAGAGAGAAATGAAGAGATCTACAAAGGCTCACCCTAGAACTTTTGGTTGAATGACAAATCAGCACTTGCAATGTAAAGGAGCTATCCAAGGGCAAGGTGAGAAATCACCAAAAAAATTAGACGTAAGAGCATCCAGAACTGACTTAAGGATGTGTATAGTACCCATCCCCAAAAGTCCAAAAGGAAATGAAGTGATATAATTTATATCACATTGGAGATATGACATTGGAATACTAAGAAAGAAAAGGCTTCAGAAGGAGGAAAAAATTAACCCTAAACACAGCCCTGGTCCAGTCAAAGAAAACATAAAAGACCCAACAGAAAGAAACTGTTTCCAAGCAGCTTAATAATGCCACAGAACAAAGTCCACAAATATTTTTAAAAGGCAAACAAAACTAGAGAAACTAGAAAACAAGGTAAAATTCACACTGGCTCAAAAGTCAATCCAAATTTATAAGACTTACACAGAAGCAGGAAATTATACCCCATAACGAAACAAAAAACAAACCAATTTTGAAATGAAACAGAAAATAGAATTAGTAGACAACTCCTTTAAAACAATTATGATGATATTTCATATGATCAGAAGGCTAGAAGAAACAAACATATTAAGTAAAAATATGAATTATTTTTAAAATTCGAACTTCTAAAGATGAAAATTACAAAGTCTAAGATGAAAAATACACTTTGAAATTTGCAACACATGAAACCAAAATTACTAACCTAAATGAAACACAGGAAAAAAAACACTAAAAAATGTAATACGTGATAATTGAAATAACTTCAAGAGGCCAAACATATTTGTAACTAGAGCCACAAAACAGGAGATAATATAGAAAAAAAATCTTTAGAAATCATAGCCAACAACTTTCACATATTTGATGGAAATTATAAGCATATATAACAAGGCACTCTTTTAATGAACTCATTAGAAACATGAAGAAAAGTGGCTGAGCGCAGTGGCTCATGCCTGTAATCCCAGCATTTTGGGCGGCCAAAGTGGGAAAATCGCTTCAGGCCAGGAGTTCGAGACCAGTGTGGGCAACATTGCAGAACCCATCTTTAAATACGCACACACACACAGACACACACACACACACACACACACGAAAAATGGCCTGGCACGGTGGCTCACGCCTGTAATCCCAGCACTTTGGGAGGCTGAGGTGGGCAGGTCACCTGAGGTTGGGACTTCGAGACCAGCCTGACCAACATGGAAAAACCCCATCTCTACTAACAATACAAAATTAGCCGGGCATGGTGACTCATGCCTGTAATCACAGCTACTTGGGAGACTGAGGCAGGAGAATTGCTTGAACCCAGGAGGCAGAGATTGCGGTGAGCTGAGATTGTGCCATTGACTCCAGCCTGGGCAACAAGAGCAAAACTCAGTCTCAAAAAAAAAAAAAAAAAAAAAAAAAACCCCCAAAATTAGCCACTGGTAGTGGCACATACGTGTGGTCCTTCCAGCTACTCGGGAAGGCTGAGGCAGGAGGAGGTTGAGGCCATAGTGAGCCATGATTGTGCCACTGCACTCAAGCCCAGGCAACAGAGTAAAAGCCCACCTCCAGGCCGGGCGCGGTGGCTCACGCTTGTAATCCCAGCACTTTGGGAGGCCGAGGCGGGCGGATCACGAGGTCAGGAGATCGAGACCACGGTGACACCCCGTCTCTACTAAAAATACAAAAAATTAGCCAGGCGTGGTGGCGGGCACCTGTAGTCCCAGCTACTCGGAGAGACTGAGGCAGGAGAATGGCATGAACCCGGGAGGCGGAGCTTGCAGTGAGCCGAGACTGCGCCACTGCACTCCACCCTGGGCGACAGAGTGAGACTCCGTCTCAAAAAAAAAAAAAAAAAAAAAGCCCATCTCCAAAATACAGGGTAAACCATGACCAAAATAATTACAATCAGAAATTAAAATTCCAGTGCAGCCAAAGAAAAAGGTCTTATTACACACTACAAAATCAAAAGAAAGTTGAAATCGTTATAATACTATCATGTAAAGTAGATGAAAATAAAAATTTTATCAGGAAAAAAGAGCATCATTTTATATACATTAAGGGTTTAATTCATCAAGAACACACAAAAATCCTAAACATTTATTTACCTATTAATAACAGGGCTTCAAAATAAATAAAGCAAAAATGAGAGAACTGTAAGAAGAAATGAAAGAATCTACAATTATATTTTTAAATTTCAGCAAACCTCTCTATGTAATACAACCAGGCCAGGCATGGTCAATCACACCTGTTATCCCTGAACTTTGGGAGGCTGAGACAGGATTGCTTGAGCACAGGAGTTCAAGACCAACCTGAGCAACACAGGGAGACCCTGTCTCTACAAAAAGATTTTTAAAAATTAACTGGGTGGGCCGGGCGTGGTGGCTCACACCTGTAATCCCAGCACTTTGGGAGCCAGAGGCAGGCGGATCACCTGAGGTCAGCAATTCAAGTCCAGCCCAGCCAACATGGTGAAACCCTGTCTCTACTAAAAATACAAAAATTAGCCGGGCGTGGTGGCACACAACAGTAATCCTAGCTACTCGGGAGGCTTAGGTAGGAGAATCGCTTGAACCCAGGAGATGGAGGTTGCAGTGAGCCGAGATCATGACACGGCACTCCAGCCTGGGCGACGGGGAGAGATTCCATCTCAAAAAATAAAATAAAATAAAATACCTGGGTGTGGTAGCATATGTCTGTAGACCCAGCTACTGGGGAGGCTGAGGTGGGAAGATCACTTGAGCCCAGGAGGTGGAGGCTCAATGAGCTATGATTGGGCATGCCACTGCACTCCAGCCTAGGTGACAGAGAGACATCATGTTCAAAAGAAAGGAATGATAATAATAACAGGACCAGGAGACAGAAAATCAGTAAGGATACAGAAGCTTGAATAACACCATTAACCAAACTGACCTAACTAACTATAGAACACTCTACACAAACTACCAGAATACACATTCTGTTCAAGTGCATTTGGAACATTCACCAAGATATACCATATTCGGGCCAAAAAACAGCTCTTGGTAAATTAAAAAAGTTTCAAGTCTTACCATGAATTTTTTTTTACCACTGTGATATTAATTTAGAAATCAGTGACAGAAAAAAAAATTAATAGGCAATCCCAATATTTGAAATCAAAGCATACTTTTAAAATAACCAGTGGGGGCAAGGAGCGGTGGCTCACGCCTGTAATTCCAGCACTTTGGGAGGTCGAGGCAGGTCAGGAGTTCAAGACCAGTCTGGCCAAGATGGTGAAACCCCGTCTCTACTAAAAATACAAAAATTGGCCGTGCATGGTAGCAGGCGCCTGTAACCACAGGTACTGAGGAGGCCGAGGCAGGAGAATTGCTTGAACCCGGGAGGCAGAGGTTGCAGTGAGCCAAGATCCGGCCGCTGCACTCCAGCCTGGGAGACAGAGCGAGAATCTGTCTCAAAATATAAAATAAAATAAAATAACCAAGGAGTAAAAAAAAGCCAAAAAATATCAAGTATTTTTAAGACAGTTAAAGCAGTAATTGAAAGAGAAATTTATACAATTACATGACTATATTAGAAAAGAAACAAATCAGTGACTTCACCTTGTTCCTTAAGAAACTAGAAGAGCAAAAGAAAGATCGAGCAGAAGTCAATGAAATAGGAAACAGAAAAATAGGGCACACTCAATGAAATCAAAGGTTAGACTTACACTTCTGGGAGGATGGAATGGACATACTTTTCCGTATTCCTCCCACTAAGTACAAATTTAAAATGTGAACATTATAAATAAAACGAATATTCTCTGAAAGGTGGAGAGAAGGCAAATTAGCTCAGGATCACAGGACACAGGCACAACATAGCAGTAAATTCCCTGGGTATTCTTCTTTTTGCCTAAAGTATGCTACTCCTGGAATGGAAGAGTGAGTACATCAGGATGCCGATGGGCACAGACCAAAAAAAAGAATCCCCAACAGGGCTAGCTAGGCGCGACGGCTCACGCCTTTAATCCCAGCACGTTGGGAGGCCAAGGCGGGTGGACCACCAGAGGTCAGGAGTTGGAGACCAGCCTGGCCAACATGGCAAAACCCCGTCTCTACTAAAAATAAAAATTAGCTGGGTATGTTGGCTGGCGCCTATAATCCCAGCTACTCCAGAGGCTGAGGCATGAGAATCGCTTGAACTCGGGAGGCGGAGGTTGCAGGGAGCAGAGATCGCGCCACTGCACTCCAGACTGGGTGATAAAGACTGTCTCCAAAAAAAAAAAAAAAGAAGCCCCAACAAAAGTCTTCTCTCTCCAGACCAAATTACCAGTAAAGTGGTATGTTAACCAGTAAGAAAACTTTTTAAGAGGAACTGCTCTAATCCAGCATAAAACACAGAAAAACTAGCCCCGCCCATACCCGCAATGATCACATAGGGAACCTAGATATCCACCCTCATGAGACTGTAATGAAAACAATCCAAGATTCCCACCAGGTAGTGTCACAGCAAATTAAGCAGGGGAGTGGAACTTTCATTCCAACTGGCTAGTTAATGAGCGTCCACTCCCCACTGTGTCAGTGGAGAAAAGTGGGAAGCCCGGACTTCCACCACCATCTGTCAGTAATAAGGCATCCCTCCCTGTCCCTACTGGAGTGGTAGCAGAGAAGACCCAGTAGAGAGACAGAACTTTCACCTACACACAGTAACAAATGAGGCCACATCCACCACGGAGATCAGGTGGGGAGCCACAACTCCCAACTCTGCAAAGAACTAAAAGGGAGTTTGCCCCCAAATGTCAACATAGACAAGGTAGAGAACCTGAACTTCATCCCCTACACCTGGCTTCACAAGGTGGCACCAACACTCTACCCCTGTTAGATAAGTGTAAGAGAACACTAGTTAAAACAGTTGTTTACCAGGCCGGGCGCGGTGGCTCACGCCTGTAATCCCAGCACTTTGGGAGTCTGAGGTGGGCGGATCACAAGGTCAGGAGACTGAGACCATCCTGGCTAACACGGTGAAACCCCGTCTCTACTAAAAATAAAAAATCAGCCGGGTGTGGTGGCGCCTGCCTGTAATCCCAGCTACTTACGAGGCTGAGGCAGGAGAATCGCTTGAACCTGGGAGGCAGAGGTCGCGGTGAGCCAAGATCACGCCGTTGCACTTCAGCCTGGGCACCAAGCACGAAACTTCGTCTCAAAGAAGAAGAAAAAACAAAGTTCAGCAGAACAAATATCCAAACCATATCAATGAACTAAAATAAACACATATAAGATACAATAAAGAAAAATGGGGGCCGGGCACGGTGGCTCACGCTTGTAATCCCAGCACTTTGGGAGGCCAAGGCGGGCGGATCACGAGGTCAGGAGATCGAGACCACGGTGAAACCCCGCCTCTACTAAAAATACAAAAAAAAAAAATTAGCCGGGCGTGGTGGCGGGCGCCTGTAGTCCCAGCTACTCGGAGAGGCTGAAGCAGGAGAATGGCGTGAACCCGGGAGGCGGAGCTTGCAGTGAGCCGAGATTGCACCACTGCACTCCAGCCTGGGCGGCAGAGCGAGACTCCGTCTCAAAAAAAAAAAAAAAAAGGGACTCTTGACAACATCTGTAACTAATTAAATGACCCAAATACCTAAAAACAGCAAATAAACGACAAAAATTGGTCAGGTGCAGTGGTTCACGACCGTAATCCCAGAGGAGAGCAGCTCACTTGAGGTTCGGTGTTCGAGACCCGTCTGGCCAACATGGTGAAAAGCCGTCTCTACTAAAAACACACACACACACAAATTTAGCCAGGCATGGTGGTGGGTGCTTGTAACATCTACTCTGGGAGCTAAGGCAGGAGAATCGTTTGAACCCACTAGGGGGAGGCTACAGTGAGCCGAGATCATACCACTGCACTCCACCCTGGGTGACAGAGCAATACTCCATCTCAAAAAAAAAAAAAAAAAGGACAAAGATTGACAAACTGGATTTTAAAAACATAACCTACAGCCAAGCAAGGTGGCTCACGCATGTAATGTAATGCCAGCACTTTGGGAGGCCATGATGGGAGGGTCTCTTGAGCCCAGGAGTTCAAGACCAGGCTGGGCAACATAACAAGACCTCGTCCCTACAAATAATTAAAAAATTAGCCAGGCGTGATTGTGCACATGTGTGGTCCCAGTTACTTGGGAGGCTGAGGTGGGGGAATTGTTTGAGCCCAGGAGGTCCAGGCTGCAGTAAACCATGATTGTGCCACCGCAATCCAGCCTGGGTGACAGAGCAAGACCATGTCTCAAAAAAAAAAAAAAAAAAAAGGCGAGGCACGGTGACTCACACCTGTAATCCCAGCAGTTTGGGAGGCTGAGGAGGCAGATCACGAGGTCAAGAGTTCGAGACCAGCTTGGTCAACATAGTGAAACCCCGTCTCTACTAAAAATATAAAAAATTAAAAAGGTGGCTGGGCGCGGTGGCTCACGCTTGTAATCCCAGCACTTTGGGAGGCCGAGGAGGGCGGATCATGAGGTCAGGAGATCGAGACCACGGTGAAACCCCGTCTCTACTAAAAATACAAAAAAAAATTAGCTGGGCGTGGTGGCGGGCGCCTGTAGTCCCAGCTACTTGGGAGGCTGAGGCAGGAGAATGGCGTGAACCCGGGAGGCGGAGCTTGCAGTGAGCCGAGATTGCGCCACTGCACTCCAGCCTGGGCGACAGAGCGAGACTCCGTCTCAAAAAAAAAAAAAAAAAAAATTAAAAAGGTGTGGTGGCAGGTGCCTGTAATCCCAGCCACTCGGGAGGCTGAGGCAGGAGAATCGCTTCAACCCGGGAGGCGGAGGTTGCAGTGAGCTGAGATTGCACCATTGCACTCCAGCCTGAGGGACAAAGCAAAACTCCGTCTCAAAAAAAGAAAAAGAAAAAAATAGGAAGCAAGCTGGGTATGTGCGTTTAGAGGTGCTGTACATTTTCAGCATTATAAATGAATAGAGATGGGTGGCAATAGTTTTTTTGGTCCATAGATTTTTGGTATCTTAACTAGTTTTTGATCTCTTCCTCTAAACGGATTGTCTGTTGAAAGTTGTTAGGAATGTGAAGTACTGAAGGCAAACTGCCTGGGTTTAATTTTGTTCTGTCCCTTGCACCCTGCCTGGCTTCAAATCCTAGCTCCGCTTATTAAGTTCTTTTAAGGGGATCCGGATCTTTGAGCAAATGTCTTAGCTTCTGTTTTCCCAAGTAAATGGACACAATAGTTGCTACCTTGTGAAAGATTCATGTAATTGACCAGCATTTACCAAGTAGCATCAGTGTTTAGTTTTAGTCATTGGTGATTCTGCAGTTGGATTGTGAGGCGGTGCTAGGGTGGGGGGTGGTGTGTGTCTAGCACTTAATTGCATGCAGGAAGGAAAAGATACTTTTGATAGCTGAGAGGCAGCTTTTCTCCGCTTTTTGTGTCAAAACGGAAGAAGGGAGTTTGGAGAGGGAAACGAATTCTCTGTAATACTAAGCTCTCTTCCACAAAACCAGATGTAGATAGAATGTGTAATAATTTACAGAATTTCTAGACTGAAACAGTCTGATTTTTTAAAATATATTTTTATTTTTTCAGGTTGAGACTGAGATAAAGTTAATCTGTGGTGACGTTCTGGATGCATTGGACAAACATCTCATTCCAGCAGCTACCACTGGCAAGTCCAAGGTTTTCTATTATGAAACGTAAGTTCTATACTAGAAAGGAAAATGTAAGATTAAAAGTTGGCCTTTTTAGAATCATGACTTTCTTCTATGTAGGTTTCCAACTTTTATTTAAAAATAATTGTTTAATGTTAGAAGGATAGTTGATGTTGGAATAAAAAGATGGTCAGGCTATTATAAAAATGCATTAGCTTTTGCTTTACTTATTTATATTCTTTTGCTTTCATGGGACCTATCTCATTCCCCTCCCCCAAACGGCCACACATTTTACAGTGCTGGCTGAATGTTTCATGTAGAAATTTTATTTTATGATTAATACACTTGTGCCATTTCTTGGAACCATTTGCTTGTTTAATTCTAGTCTATCAAGTGACAATTTTGTTGATATTTAGAGGCTCCTCAGTTAATTTCTGTGGGATTTTTCATTATATTTAATAAGGAAAATAATATGAAATGTCTAAAAAAAAGAAACAAAGCCATTTATTCCTGAGAGTGTTTAAAATTATTGAAGTACACTTGTTAATTGTTAGTATAGAACCTGAATTTCATAGTAGAAAACCTTGGACTTGCCAGTGGTAGCTGCTGGAATGAGGTGCTTGTCCAGTACATCCAGTACATCATCACAGATTAACTTTAGCTCAGTCTCAACCTGAAAAAATAAAAATAATTTAAAAAAATCAGATCGTTTCAGTCTAGAAATTCTGTAAATTATTACACATTCTATGTACCTCTGATTTTGAGGAAGAAAGCTTAATATTGAACAGAATTCGTTTCCCTCTCCAAACTCCCTTCTTTTGACACAAAAGCAGAGAAAAGCTGCCTCTCTGTTATCAAAAGTATCTTTTCCTTTCTACATGCAGTTAAGTGCTACACACACACACACCCCCCACCCCAACACTCCCTCACAGTCCAACTGCAGATCACCAATGACTGAAACTGAACACTGATGCTACCTGGTAAATGCATGAATCTTTCACAAGGTAGCAACTATTGTGTCCATTTACTTGGGAAAACAGAAGCTAAGACATTTGCTAAGACATTTGCTCAAAGATCATCCCCTTAAAAGAACTTAATAAGCAGAGCTAGGATTTGAAGCCAGGCAGGGTGCAAGGGACAGAACAAAAATTCAAACCCGGGCAGTTTGCCTTCAGTACTTACATTCTTAACAACGTTCAACAAGCAATCCCTTTAGTGGAAGAGATCCAAAACTAGTTAAGATACCAAAAATCTGTCAACCAAAGTAACTATTGCTAGTCATCTCTATTCATTCATAATGCTGAAAACGTACAACACCTCTAAAGGCACATACCCAGTTTGCTTCCTTTTCACTCTGTCGCCCAGGCTGGAGTGCAGTGGCAGGACCTCGGTTCACTACAAGCTCTGCCTCCCAGGTTCACGCCATTCTCCTGCCTCAGCCTCCCCAGTAGCTGGGACCACGGGTGCCCGCCACCACGCCGGGCTAATTTTTTTGTATTTTTAGTAGAGGCGGGGTTTCACCATGTTAGCCAGGATGGTCTTGATCTCCTGACCTTGTGATCCGCCCATCTCGGCCTCCCAAAGTGCTGGGATTACTGGTGTGAGCCACCGTGCTCGGCACATTTTATGTATTTGGCACACATTGTTTAGCCATTGAACTTTTGATGGATAGTTGGAATGACCGGGGCCCTCCAGGCAAGGCTTGGAGCAGAGGGCCCTCCTTTATGGGCTGGACTCACTAGTGCGGCTGCTTACCTGACTAACCTCCAAGGCTCAAGGTGATGCTAAGGTGCTGATTTGCTGGAAATCTTGAACTGTGCCTGTGTCTCCTTGGGCTCTGGGAGATTTTTTCTTTTAGCAGTATTTTATGGAGATATTGTCTAGGTAGAGAAAAATGTAGATCCTGGTTTTCTGTTTGAGTTTTGTTCTGTTTTGTTTTGTTTGGAGACGGGGTCTTGCTCTGTCACCGAACCTGGAGTGCAGTGGTGCGATCATAGCTCACTGTGGCCTCAACCTCCAAGGCTGAAGCAGTCTTCCTGCCCCAACCTCCCTGTAGCTTGGACTACAGGCATGCACTACCATGCCCCACTAATTTTTTTGATTTTTTAGTAGAGACGAGGTCTTGCTATGCTGCCCAGGCTGGACTCAAACTCCTGGGCTCAAGCAATCATCCCGCCTCAGCCTACCAAAGTGCTGAATTACAGGTGTCAGCCGCTGCGCCCAGCCTCAGCCTGTTTTTAATGGAGGTAAATACCTGTGTGACCACCACCCAGAACCAGATCCAGAACATTTCCAGCCTCTCGAAGACTCCTTTGTGCCCCTGCCAGCCAGTGACCCCCAAGGGTGATGCCATTCTGGCTTGTTGTTCAACTTGAATGGAATTCTCACAGCATGTGTCTCTTTGGATCTGGCTTCTGCTTAGTTGCGAGGCCCATTGATGTTTCCTGTGGCCTAGCTCCTTATTATTGCTGAGGGCCTGTCGGCCTCTCTGTTGTATGAAAACCACAATTCATTTCTCCTTTCTCCTGTTGGTGACCATTTGCATTGTTTCCAGCCTGGGGCTACAATGAGTAAAGCTGTTAAAAACAGACAAATATATTTTCCTTTCTATTGGGTAATTTTTTAGTAGAAAATCCAGAACATAGACATAGATATTTGACTGTATTACAACTCACCAAGCAGTTTTTCTTTCTTTTTATTTTTTAATTTTTTGAGGCAGAGTCTTGCTCTATTGCCCAGGCTGGAGTGCAGTGACATGATGACAATTCACTCCAGCCTTCGCCTCCTGGGGTCAAGTGAGCCTCCCACCTCAGCTTTCCACAGAGCTGGGACCACAGGTGTGCACCATCACAACCAGCTCATTTGTTTTTTAAATTATATGTAGAGACAGGGTCTTCCTATCTTGCCCAGGCTGGTCTCAAGGCTCCTGGACTCAAGTGATCCTCCCACCTCAGCCTCCCAAAGTGCCGGGATTACAGGTGTGAGCCACCACACCCTGCCTATTTTTCTAAATTGGGTTATTTTACACTCCAGTGTGCTATGAATGAGAGTTCCAGTTGTTCCATATCCCAATCAATTGGCGATTGACTACAAATGATGTGGCATGATGAAATTGTTCCTGGTGTCCATGGTGTCTGAGAAGATTGCAAAGAATTTCCCTTCCTTTCTCTCCTTTCTGTTCCCCCTGTACTGTCTACTCCTTAAATTGGTCAAATTCTACTTGATCCAGGAACATAATGGAGCTGGAGAGTGCAGATGACACACATGGCCTCAGTCTATGGGAGGATCTCAAAGGAATTCGTCTGCAAATTGTAGTGCATCTAGACAGAGCAGAAGAAGGAAGAGAAGTGCAGACTCACGTACGGCCCAGGGGCACCTTCCATCCCCTCATGCCTGTACAACATTTACCCGCCCATCCCGTTATGTCCCTGCTGTGGGGCAGATCTGGCTGGGAACCGACCTTGAATATTTGCACGGCCCAGCTGCAGAAGGCGTCCTCCTGCACACTGAGCTCATCCTCTTCCCACGTCGGGGTGAGCTTGAGAAGACCCCAGGTGGGACAACTGGGTGAGGTTATGAGCAAAGGCTCAAAACTAAGGGTACTCTGGAGCCGAGGCCAGACATGGCATACCTGCCTGAGGACATACACAGAGACACATGTCCCATGCAAGCAGCACCTGGCACCCAGCAGCCAGCAACAACAGCATGGAGGGCCAGGCCCAGACTCTCCCTCTCCAGCTGGAGCATGGAGCTGGACCCCCTTCTGGTCCCCTCTGACCCCCTAGCCTTGTCATCAACTCCCATGACCACCCCATTCTTGGCCTGCAGTCCTGTAAGAGAGACTTGCTTTCAGTGGCTTGACCTGTGACACACTCTGAGGGCAAACCTCTGACCCAGGGTCCCTCTGTGCCTGGCCATCTCTGAGAAGACCCCATATGCACACCCAGTTCCATCCCCTGAACCCAGACTTTGAGTACACAGGGAAGGGCTAGGAGGTGTAGGAGGAGGGAAAAAGCTTTACCTGAATTTGCTGGCAAGCTCTTTGAGCATGAAGAGGGATTTCTTCAGTTTCTGGAAAGAGAGGGGCCCGGGAGCGGTGGCTCATGCCTGTAATCTCAGCACTTTGGGAGCCCAAAGCGGGCAGATCACGAGGTCAGGAGTTCAAGACCAGCCTGGCCAACATAGTGAAACCCTGTCTCTACTAAAAATACAAAAAATTAGCCAAGCATGGTGGCACATGCCTGTAATCCCAGCTGCTTGGGAGACTGAGGCAGGAGAATTGCTTGAATCGGGGAGGCGGAGCTTGCAGTGAGCCGAGATCGTGTCATTGCATTCCAGCTTGGGCAACAGAGTCAAAATCTGCCTCAAAAAAAAGAAGAAACCAAAAAAACACATCTCGATAGTTTTTTTTGTTTGTTTTTGAGACAGCGTCTTGATGTGTCGCCCAGGCTGGAGTGCAGTGGCATGATCTCAGCTCACTGCAAGCTCTGCCTCCGGGGTTCACGCCATTCTCCTGCCTCAGCTTCCCAAGTAGCTGGGACTACAGGTGCCTGCCACCACGCCTGGCTCTTTTGTTTTTGTATTTTTAGTAGAGATGGGGTTTCACCTTGTTAGCCAGGATGGTCTCGATCTCCTGACCTCATGATCCACCTGCCTCGGTCTCCCAAAGTGCTGTGATTACAGGCGTGAGCCATCGTGCCGGGCCATCTCGATTTTTTTTTTTTTTTTTTTTTTGAGACGGAATCTGGCTCTGTTGCCCAGGCTGGAGTGCAGTGGCGCAATCTTGGCTCACTGCAAGCTCCGCCTCCCCGGTTCACACCATTCTCCTGCCTCAGCCTCCCGAGTAGCTGGGACTACAGGCACCAGGCACCAGCCACCATGCCTGGCTAATTTTTTGTATTTTTAGTAGAGATGGGGTTTCACTGTGTTAGCCAGGATGGTCTTGATCTCCTAACGTCGTGATCCACCTGCCTCGGCCTCCCAAAGTGCTGCGATTACAGGCGTGAGTCACCACGCCTGGCCTTGATGTTTTTTTACAAGAATTTTTTGCTTAGGGTTTTGTATTCCGCTATTTTTTTTTTCTTAAAGGAATGAGGTTTGCAGGTTTATTTTTATATGTCACTGTCCAGAACAGAGTACATGACCACCATCGTGCAAGGGAGGCTGGGAGGATGAGGTCTAGTCTTCTAAACTTTACAGTAAGAGATGGCAAGTGAGAAGAGAGTTGAGAATGGCTGCTAAGTTAACCACAAACGTCTTATCTTGAGCTGTGGAGGTAATCAATACCAGAAACCTTTAAAAAATAAGTTGGTTGTAGGGAGTGGGACTGTGTGTGGAGAGTGGAGGGGTGGGACACTGCTTTTTCATAGCAAGATCTTCTGTACAATTTGATTTATTACCACGTTCATTATAAAACCCACCACTCCACTCTTTCTCATACTCCACCTGAGCAAAGCTTGTTGGCTTAACCTTCAAAAGATTTCTAGGGCTGGTTGCGGTGGCTCACACCTATAATCCCAGCACTTTGGGAGGCCGAGGCAGGTGGATGAGGTCAGGAGTTTGAGACAGCCTGGCCAACTGGTGAAACCCTGTCTCTACTAAAAATACAAAAGTTAGCTGGATGTGGTGGCACGTGCCTGTAATCTCAGCTACTCCAGAGGCTAAGGCAGGAGAATTGCTTGGACCCAGGAGGTGGAGGTTGCAGTGAACCAAGATCTCGCCACTGCACTCCAGCCTGCGTGGCTGAGTGAGACTCTGTCTAAAACTCTGTCTAAAAAAAAAAAAAAAAAATTCTAGAATTTATAACATCCTGTCATCTCCACTACCACCATCATCATCACTGCTTCTGTCCTTGGTCTGCTAGAATTCATAATTAACAGAGCAGTCAGTGCTCCTTTAAAAAATCTCTCTTCTGAGCTAGGCATGGTGGTTCATGCCTATATTCCCAGCATTTTGGGACTCTGAGGAAGGAGAATCACTGGAGGCCAGAAGTTCAAGATCAGCCTGGGCGACATAGCAAGACCCCCCCCGCCCACCACCACCCTGCATCTGTACAAAAAATAAGAAAAATTGGCCGGGCGTGGTGGCTCATGCTTGTAATCCCAGCACTTTGGGAGGCCAAGGCGGGCGGATCATGAGGTCAGGAGATTGAGACCACGGTGAAACCCCGTCTCTACTAAAATACAAAAAATTAGCCGGGCGTGGTGGCGGGCGCCTGTAGTCCCAGCTACTCGGAGAGGCTGAGGCAGGAGAATGGCATGAACCCGGGAGGCGGAGCTTGCAGTGAGCCGAGATTGCGCCACTGCACTCCAGCCTGGGTGACAGAGTGAGACTCCATCTCAAAAAAAAAAAAAAAAATGTGACACATATGCACCATGGAATACTATGCAGCCATAAAAAAGGATGAGTTCATGTCCTTTGCAGGGACATAGATGAAGCTGGAAACCATCATTCTGAGCAAACTGTCACAAGGACAGAAAACCAAACACCGCATGTTCTCACTCATAGGTGGGAGTTGAACAATGAGAACACATGGACACAGGGCGGGGAACATCACACACTGGGGCATGTCAGGGGTGGGGAGCTGGGGGAAGGATAACATTAGGAGAAATACCCTAATGTAAATGAGGAGTTGATGGGTGCAGCAAGCCAACATGGCACGCACATGTATACCTATGTAACACACCTGCACGTTGTGCACATGTACCCTAGAACTTAAAGTGTTAAAAAAAAAAAAAAAAAGATATCCAGGTGGATAGTGGGATAAAATGTATTCCTCTGTGGAAGCAGGAATATGTCAGCATGTACTGGGTTGGGCTTCTTTTGGTTGCCAGTGGCAGAAAACTTAACTATAATAGGCCTAAGCATAAAGGAAATTTATTGGCTCATGTAGGTAAAAAGTCTGGGGTAACAAGATTCAGGTGTGGCTTGATGCAGGGCTTACAAAGCTGCCTTAGGTTCCTGTTCTCTCTGTCTCTCCTCTCCTTTCTGTATTGCTTTAATTCTCAATGGGTTTTTCTGCTCTCTCATGGTTATAAGGGCAGCTCTGGCCTTCACATCTTCTTGGATCTACATCCAGGATGAGAGAGAGAGAGAGAGAGAGAGAGAGAATTTCTTTACTGCGATAATACAGAGGCTCTCCAGTTGGGTGATATCCAGAACCCACTGCTGTGGCCAGGATGCCATGCTATGCCATTTAGTTTAGGCCCATGGTGCCCCTCCTAGAGCTGGGGGCAGTTTGATGCCACATAAACCATGCTGGCTGAGGATGTGGGAAGGGGAGCACCAGAATGGAAGAATGGTCCCTGGGTGGCCAGAAAACCCCCATGGTCACTGCAGAGGACTCAAGGGTCTTTCTTCCTCCACCCTCCTACCCCAGGCAGAAGATCTTTAAGGAGAGGGCCTTGCCAGACATCGAGAACTACATGTTTGAGACTCATGATCAACTGCGGCAGGCGGCCACCGAGTGCATGTGCAACATGGTGCTCCACAAGGAGGTGAGGCAGGGCTCAGGATGGAGACCCGGGCTTAATCAAGGCACGAGAGGCAGGCCAGGGTCAGGGCCTGGGGTGAGATCGGGAGCTGTTATGATGGCATTTAAGTAGCATTTTGGACGGAAAATCCAGGAATCCCTAAATCCTTCCTAGATTACAGCCCCCCTCCCTGTAGGGGCCCTGAGAGAAAGATACGCATAAAGGAAAAAATACAAAGCTGGGGCTTTGAATCCAAACCCTGGGCTAGATGAGGTGGAAGGCACCATTTCCCTAAGTTACTTAGGCTTAAATAACCTTAAAACAAAGCAGGATATGAGACCAGGGCCTCTCCGAGGTCAAGGAAGGCTAGACCACTTGCATTTATTGAAGCTCCACATGTATAAAAAAATGAAGAAACGCCAAATACAGTTATCAACCATTTTAGGATGTCTTAAATGTCAGCATTTAATGGACTACCACTGTTCCCATAGAAATTGTAATGCAATATAACTGTACTCATCACAGAATAATTATAGGGTTTATAAAAATAAAATGAATTCAGAACATGCTGTAGGCCTCATGGTCCAGTCATGGAACAAATGATACCCATCTGGTGAATGTCTTCTTCTTCCTATCCTGTCAGAGTACTGCTGTGCCTGTAGGTATAATCTTATCAGAGATAACAGCAGGGTCTAAATTTCAGGCCCTTGATTAACATGAGGGCCAAGCCGAATGGCCCTCCTGGGCCCCCACATAGGGGCTAGCATGAGACCCAGTCTGTTTACCCTCAACGCCTGAACCTTAAATCTTCTCACTGTTAGAGGGGAAAACGTAACCCATTAAAGCCTATTAAAGGCCGGGTGTGGTGGCTCACGCCTGCAATCCCAACACTTTGGGAGGCTGAGGTGGGTGGGTCACTTGAAGTCAGGAATTCGAGACCAGCCCGGCCAACATGGCGAAACCCGGTCTCTACCAAAAGTATAAACATTAGCCAGGCACGGTGGTGGGTGCTTGTAGTCCCAGCTACTCGGGAGCCTGAGACATGAGAATCACTTGAACTTGGGAGGCAGAGGTTACAGTGAGTCAAGATCGTGCCACTGCACTCCAGCCTGGGTGACAAAGCAAGACTGCATCTCAAAAAAAAAAAAAAAGGCATATTAAAGTCAGGGGGAATGAAGCTACCAGGGTCTACCAGGGAGCTGGCCTAAGGCTGGGCTGGGGGCCTGGCAGCCATGGGGGAGGCAGAGAGTGTGTCCAAGGAGATGGGGGGGAGGTTGAGAGGTTGAGAGAGGTCATGGAAGGAGGGAGGCAACCTTTCCTATGGGAGCACCGGCTGCTGCAACAACCCAAGTCAAAGTGTTCAGTGGTCCCAATAGGATAGAAGTTCATTTCTTGCTCACCATGTCAAAGTCCTATTTGGATTGGGTGGCTCACTATCTTTTTTTTTTTTTTTTTTTTTGTCTGAGACAGAGTCTGGCTCTGTCACCCAGGCTGGAGTGCAGTGGTGTGATCTCAGCTCACTGCAACCTCCGCCTCCTGGGTTCAAGCGATTGTCCTGCCTCAGCCTCCAGAGTAACTGGGACTACAGGCGCGTGCCACCACCCGCAGCTAGTTTTTTGTATTTTTAGTAGAGATGGGGTTTCACCATGTTAGCCAGGATGGTCTTGATCTCCTGACCTCGTGGTCTGCCCACTTTGGCCTCCCAAAGTGCTGGGATTACAGGTGTGAGCCACTGCGCCTGGCCAGGTGGCTCACTTTCAAGCTGACTCAGGGATCCAGGCTTCTTTGATCATCAAGAACTGTCTTCTCCTCTGCCACACTGGGAGTGGATTCCATTCTGATGGCGAATGCGGAGACAGACTGAGGGAGAGGTGCCTGAAAGTGACACACGTCATTTCTGCTCATGTTCCATCTTTGAGAACTAGGCCATCCCCACATTGAGATCTGAGAAATGGGGGAATGTAGTCCATGTAAGGGCAGTTGTGTCCCATGAGAGGGGGCCATGCTGACCCCTCTGATATATGGTGACCTCTGCCATGCTCTCATCTCCCATGACCACTGCTCCAGCTTCAGGGAGATGCAGGTAGAGGGTCACACCTGGGAAGCTGTGATCTTGGTCCCCTTTTGGAGTTCCACTTCTAGGAAACCTGGCCCATTAGAATGCTCTGAGACTTGACCACCTAGATTTTACAGTAGTGCAGAGGGGTGAGGATGAGATGCTGTGAGGGGTTAATACCTCTCTGAGACATGTCAGGGCACTGGTCCCCTGGATGCTCTTCTCCTGGTTTTCAGATCCTTGGGAAGCCTCATCTCTCACCTGGTGGAGACGGCACTGTAGCTTTCTAATACCAAGCAAACCACCTAATTGTTTCCTGCTTCTGCCCCCGTCCCTGCAAAATCATTTTATGGAAGACCCTGAAGGCCCATCCATTATGGGAGAAACCTTCCAAGGTTCCCCAAAGGGATGGGAAATACAGTTCCTCAGGCATCATCTACCCTGCAGGAGTCTGTGCCTGCCTCCTTCCCCTGGTGTGGAGGCTGAATGCAAACAGAGGTGGTGAAGCACACTAGATGGGGAATTCCTTATTTTCTTTACTTGGAAGAATTTGTGAAGGTTTTGACGACACCATGAGCCTGGCTTTGTACTTTAAACTCATGGAAGGAGAACCACCTTCACGTTTTGAAATAAATGTTTCCTGTTGAAATGATTTTAGATATACAGAAATATTGTAAAGGCATAACAGTGTCCTCCTACACCTTCCATCCAACCTCCCCTCATAATGACGTTTTGTAGTAGCATGGCACATAAGAAATTCAGGCTGGGTGTGGTGGCTCACACCTGTAATCCCAGCAATTTGAGAGGTCGAGGCGGGAGGTTCAGGTTCACTTGAGTCTAGAAGTCTGAGACCAGCCTGGGAAACGTGGGCGGACCCTGTCTCTAGAGAAAAGTCAAAGAAATTAGCCAGGCACGGTGGCATGTGCCTATAGTCCCACCTAGTCAGGAGGCTGAGGCAGGAGGATTGGTGGAGCCCATGAGTTCCAGGAAGCAGTGAGCCATGATTGCACCACCGCACTCCAGCCTGGGTGACAGAGTGAGACTTTATCTCTTAAAAAAAAAATTAAGAAGTGGGTACAATCATATTAACTAAATCCTATTAACTAAATAATAATGCGAACTATTATCTAAGGTTATGAAGATTAGAATTATCCCATTTTTGCCTAACTTCTCATACCTGTCCTAAGATCCCACCTGGGACTCACTCTCTGCCTTCAGCTCATGTCTCTTCAGCTTCCTCCACATGGTTCAGCAAACACACACCTGATGAGCTGATGGCTCACACACAAGGATAGACCTGTGGGCAGGGATTTTCAACTTTATACAGTAAATGAGTTTTCCATGGTGTTCCGGAGAGCACTCTTTGAGAAACACTTTGACAGTGACTCTAGGCCTCGACATCCATCAGCTGCTGTAGCTCGAATTTTGTTCAAGCTCAGTGAACACTTGCTCTGCCGGGTGCATGTGAAAGGGGCAAAGATGAGTAAGCTGCAGATGAAGAAGACAGGACACAGAGGGTCTGTTTAAGCTCTATCCCCTGCCTTCAGCACTGATGGATCCAATCCAACTCTTAGGGAATGGTGGCCACGTGCTGGGACAGCCCCGGGCTCTGAGGATCTGACAGTGAGTGACGCAGAGCCAGGCCTTGCCCGTGGGGAGCTCTCCAGCATACACCTCCCTCTCCCCTCCCAGCGCCCTGCAAAGCAGGCATCAATGCCATTGTTAATGCACAGAGGAGGAACCTGACTGTTAGACAGAATAGACAGTAAATCCATTTAATAGTAATCATATTATCCAAAAAGAATGAGGCATATTTATGTGACATGGGAAGATCCACAACTAATGTTAAATGCTAAAAGATATAAAATGTTATGCCCAATAAAATACTTTCTGTGAGAGAATATATGTTAATTTATGCAAGTGGCGCCAATGTGGAGGGTTTATGCTAATTTCATTATACCTCACAGACAGACCTGGGCTCTCCCACTCATTATCTGTGTGGCCTAGGGTAAGTCATTTAACTGCTGTAAGCCTCAGCTTCTTCATCTGTCAGGCAGTAGTGATACCCTGACTACTCTGCAGGGTAACTCTGAGATTTAAGCGTGATCATCTCAGAATATGCCTGGCAAACAGTAGGAGCTCAGAACTTGATGTTTTTTTCCTACAGCAACTGCTGTAGGGGATAGCAGCTAATGCAAGAGGTTGGTAAATCCTTATATATATCAAATATTGTAGAAACATAACTACATGCTACTATTTTTTCAAACCCTCCCCTCACTCTTTTTTTTTCCCTGAGACAGAGTCTCACTCTGTTACCCAGGCTGGAGTGCAGTGGCGCCATCTCGACTTGGCTCACTGCAACCTCTGACTCCTGGGTTCAAGCGATTCTTGGGCCTTAGTCTCCCAAGTAGCTGGGATTACTGGCATGTGCCACCATGTCCAGGCAATTTTTTTGGTATTTTTAATAGAGATGGGGTTTCTCCATGTTGGCCAGGCGGGTCTCCAGCTCCTGGCCTCAAGTCATCTCCCTGTCTTGGCCCCCCAAAGTGCTGGGTCAAACCTCTTATACCCAGTAAAACAGCCTCACTGGGTAGATGGATATCATGTGGCTGCCTAACATTTTTACTTTATAAAAGGTCTTCCTGAGGCCATTTGAAAGTATGAATCAAAACACTTTATGAACAGGGCCACAGGTTTGCATGAGGCTTGTCAGTGGACCTCCAGGATGAAGACCAAAGTAATTGTGCAATTTCTAGTGGAATAATTGACACTTAAGATCTTATTTATTTATCAAAAGACTGCTGTGAGGTATGAATTCTTAACCCCAATTTGCAGAAACTGAGACTTTGCCTGACACCACAGAGCTAGGAAAAAGTGGGCGTAAGATCCTCACCAAGTCTGACTTCCAAAGGAAGGTTTCAAAAGAAACCTCCTTGCTACCTGCCAAATCTCTGTAGAGCCAGCAGCCATGTTCACACATCAAACAGGACAATGACAATAGCACCAGGAATAGCTACTCCTGGTCAGATGCCCTCATGAGCTCAACTCCGCAGGATGGGGACACCGGGCCCTGCCTAGGGGAAAGGAAGGGGGTTTGTAGAGGAAGCCCAGCCAGCCAAGCAACCAGAGATGGGAAAAACCCATTGGCAAGAACTTGCTTGCTCTAGCTGGGCTTTGCAAAACACAAGAAAAGATGAGTCTGCACAGGCCGGGCGCGGTGGCTCACGCTTGTAATCCCAGCACTTTGGGAGGCCGAGGTGGGCAGATCACGAGGTCAGGAGATCGAGACCACGGTGAAACCCTGTCTCTACTAAAAATACAAAAAATTAGCCGGGTGTGGTGGCGGGCGCCTATAGTCCCAGCTGCTCGGAGAAGCTGAGGCAGGAGAATGGCGTGACCGCGGGAGGCGGAGCTTGCAGTGAGCCGAGATTGCGTCACTGCACTCCAGCCTGGGCGAGAGAGCGAGACTCCATCTCAAAAAAAAAAAAAAAAAAAGATGAGTCTGCACAGACAGAAATGGTCTACAATGGCTGAATGTTTCATGTAGAAATTTTATTTTATGATTAATACACTTGTGCCGTTTCTTAGAATCATTTGCTTGTTTAATTCTAGTCTATCAAGTGATAATTTTGTTGATATTTAGAGGCACTTCAGTTAATTTCTGTGGGATTTTTGGTTATATTTAACAAGGAAAATAATACGAAATCTCTAAGGAAAAAAAGAAACAAAGCCAATTATTCCTGAGAATGTTTAAATTTATTAAAGTACACTTGTGAATTGTTAGTATAGAACCTACATTTCATAATAGAAAATCTTGGACTTGCCAGTGGTAGCTGCTGGAGTGAGGTGTTTGTCCAGTACATCCAGAAAACGTCGCCACAGATTAACTTTAGCTCAGTCTCAACCTGAAAAAATAAAAGTAAATTTTAAAAAATCAGATCGTCAAAGTCTAGAAATTCTGTAAATTATTACACATTCTATGTACCTCTGTTTTTGTGGAAGAGAGCTTAGTGTTACAGAGAATTCGTTTCCCTCTCCAAACTCCCTTCTTCCCTTTTGACACAAAAGCAGAGAAAAGCTGCCTGTCAGTTATCAAAAGTATCTTTTCCTTTCTCCACGCAATTAAGTGCTACACACACACACACACCCCACCCCAACACCCCCTCACAGTCCAGCTGCAGAATCACCAATGACTGGAACTAAACAGTGATGCTACTTGGTAAATGCTGGTCAATTACATGAATATTTCACAAGGTAGCAACTATTGTGTCCATTTACTTGGGAAAACAGAAGCTAAGACATTTGCTCAAAGATCATCCCCTTAAAAGAACTTAATAAGCAGAGCTAGGATTTGAAGCCAGGCAGGGTGCAAGGGACAGAACAAAATTCAAACCCAGGCAGTTTGCCTTCAGTACTTATATTCCTAACAACGTTCAACAGGCAATCCCTTTAGTGGAAGAGATCAAAAACTAGTTAAGATACCAAAAATCTATGGATCAAAGTAACTATTGCCACTCATTTATATTCATTTATAATGCTGAAAATGTACACCACCTCTAAAGGCACATACCCAGTTTACTACTTCTTCTCCTTTTTTTTTTTTTTTTGAGAGGGAGTCTGGCTTTGTCGCCCAGGCTGGAGTGCAGTGGCGTAATCTCAGCTCACTGCAACCTCCACCTCCCGGGTTCATGCCATTCTCCTGCCTCAGCCTCCCTAGGAGCTGGGACCACAGGCGCCTGCCTCCACGCCCAGCTAATTTTTTGTATTTTTAGTAGAGACGGGGTTTCACCATGTTAGCTAGGATGGTCTCCATCTCCTGACCTTGTGATCCGCCTGCCTCAGTCTCCCAAAGTGCTGGGTTTACAGGCATGAGCCACCATGCCTGGCCTATTCTTTGTTTTTTAGACAGAGTCTTCCACTGTCACCCAGGCTGGAGTGCAGTGGCCCTATCTCGGCTCCCTGCAGCCTCTGCCTTCCAGGTTCAAGCAGTTCTCATGCCTCAGCCCCCTGAGTAGCCGGGATTACAGGGGTGCACCACTGTATCCGGTTAATTTTTGTATTTTTAGTAGAGATGGGGTTTCACCATGTTGGCTAGGCTGCTGTTGAATTCCTGGCCTCAAGAGATCCACCTACCCCAGCCTCCCAAACTGCTGGATTATAGGTGCGGGCCACGCGTGGCCCAACTCTACTATTTCAGTGAAGCTCCTGTACCCTAGGTCATCACTGATTTCCCAGTTGCTGAATCCAGTTGTCTTTACTGAGTTGGTCCTTAATTTAACTTTCTTTTGCATTGAAGCTACTGACTGACCACAGCATTTGGAAACTCTGTTCATCTTATTACTGTGATTCTACTTTCCTTATTTTTCATCTTTTCTCTTAAGTCTGTGGCTTCTCAGACTTCCTCACAATTGATTGCTTATTTTAAAAATTCAAAAATTTAAACCTCCTGAGCAGTTCAAAAATAATATACCTTTGAAATTTTTTAAACTTTTCAGAATTGCAAGAATAGTTCAGTGATCATCAGTTGTTACCATTTTGCCATATTTTCTTTGTCTGTGTGTCCCTCCCTTTCTACCTTCCCCCATATATATGTATATTTAAGAATATTCACGTTTTTTAACTTTAATAAATTTTCTTCCTGTACAATTTGAGAGTTAACTGCAGATTTCATAGCACTTTACCCCTAATTTCTTCTATATGTCTGCTAAGAATAAGAGCATTTTTTTTTTTTTTTTGAGAATGAGTCTCACTCTGTCGCCCAGGCTGGAGTGCAGTGGTGCAATCTTGGCTGACTGCAATCTCCACCTCCTGGGTTCGAGCGATTCTCCTGCCTCAGCCCCCCAAGTAGCTGGGATTACAGGTGCCTGCTACCACGTCTGCCTAATTTTTGTAATTGTAATAGAGATGGGGTTTTGCCATGTCGGCCAGGCTGGTCTCAAACTCCTGACCTAAGGTGATCTGCCCTCCTCGGCCTCCCAAAGTGTTGGGATTACAGACGTCAGCTTCCATTCCCGGCCTCTTTTTCCTTCTGTAATTAACAGGTGATCTATGGAATTATAGAAATAGTGTGAAGATTCTGTCCCATAATAATCTTTACTTAATGGTTTCATCTGGATTGCTTCTTGCCCAAATCAATTACTATAGTGATTAGAAAATGGAGACTTTTCTATTTTTTCTGTACTGTCATTCTTCTGTAAAGATTTTTTTATACTCCTTTTTTTTTTTTTTTTTTTTTTTTTTTAAGACGAAGTCTCGCTTTGTCACCAGGCTGGAGTGCAGTGGTATGATCTCAGCTCACTGCAACTTCTGCCTCCCAGGTTCAGGTGATCCTCCTGTCTCAGCCTCCAGAGTAGCTGGGACCACAGGCATTCGCCACTGTGTCTAGCTAATTTTTTGTATTTTTAGTAGAGATGGGGTCTCACCATGTTGGCCAGGATGGTCTCGATCTCTTGACCCCGTGATCCAGCCACCTCAGCCTCCCAAAGTGCTGGGATTACAGGCGTGAGTCACTGCACCTGGCCCTATACTCCCTTTTTAAATTTTTTTTTTTTTTTGAGATGGAGGTTCACTCTGTTGCCCAGGCTGGAGTGCAATGATGTGGTCTTGGCTCACTGCAACCTTTGCCTCCCAGGTTCAAGCAATTCTCCTGCCTCAACCTCCTGAGTAGCTGGGATTACAGGTACGTGCCACCATGCTTGGCTGATTTTTGTATTTTTAGTAGAGATGGGGTTTCACTATGTTGGCCAGGCTGGTCTTGAACTCCTGACCTCATGATCTGCCCGCCGCAGCCTCCTAAAATGCTGAGATTACAGGTGTGAGCCACTGCACCTGGCCCTTTTTTTTTTTTTTTTGAGACGGGGTCTTCTTCTGTTGCCCAGGCTTGAGTGCAGTGGCATGATCATGGCTCACCACAGCCTTGGACACCAGGCTGCCTCAGCTCACTGCAACCTCTGCTTCCCGGGTTCCAGTGATTCTCGTGCCTCAGCCTCTAGAGTAACTGGGAGTACAGGTGCTCACCACCATACCTGGCTAATTCTTGTATTTTTAGTAAAGATGAGGTTTCACCATGTTGGGCAGGCTTGTCTCAAACTCCTGGCCAACATGGTGATCCACCTACCTTGGCTTCCCAAAGTGCTTCATATTGTTAGCCCTATTTCCAGTCGAATTCCATAGTGTTCTTCTCTTTTATTTTTATTTTTTTTATTTTTGAGACGGAGTCTCGATCTGTCCCCCAGGCCGGAGTGCAGTGGTGCAATCTCAGATCACTGCAGCCTCCACCTCCTGGGTTCAAGCAAGTCTCTGCCTCCGCCTCCTGAGTAGCTGGGATTACAGATGCCTGCCGCCATGCCCGGCAAATTTTTGTATTTTTAGTAGACACGGGATTTCATAATCTTGGCCAGGCTGGTCTTGAACTCCTGACCTTGTGATCCACCCGCCTCGGCCTCCCAAAGTGCTGGGATTACAAGCGTGAGCCACTGCGCCCGGCCACATCCTTCTTTCAGTTCATATTTGGATCTCCTTTTTTCCTACAGTGAGAACTCTGGTAACAACATAAATAAATGCAGTCATTTGTTCAGTTGTACAATATATGCATAATGAAAATTATAATACCGATAGTATTTCCAGCTACAAACCTACTAAGTTTGATTTAATATTTCTTTGCAATTTTTGTGTGCTTACATATAGACCACTAAAGGTGTGCAGTCTAAAATTACTTAAGTATCTTTTTCTCGCCAGGCACAGTGGCTCACGCCTGTAATCCCAGCACTTTGGGAGGCCAAGGCGGGCTGATCATGAGGTCAGGAGTTCGAAACCAGCCTGGCCAACATGGTGAAACCCCATCTCTACTAAAAATACAAAAATTAGCCAGGCGTGGTGGCAGGCACCTGTAGTCCCAGCTACTTTGGAGGCTGAGGCAGGAGAATCACTTGAACCTGGGAGGCGGAGGTTGCAGTGAGCCGAGACCATGCCACTGCACTGCAGCCTGGGTGACAGAGTGAGACTCCATCTAAAAAAAAAAAATCTTTTTCTCTTATATCTTTTTTCTCTTTCTCTTTCTGTGGTAAAGTTATTGGTGTAATAGTCAATTAAATTTATGTATTCCTATTGTATTCCGTTGTACTTCCCACCCCTCATCCTTGTTGATTTTATTTTTGGAATATATTAAACATTAATATGGTTCAAAAGGAAAAATCTACATTTTATAATTGCAGTAACATTTCATTCAGGAAAGAAAAAAATGGATGATAAAACCATTGAGGTTTTACTCAGAAGGTATACTGAAAAGTCTTATTTCTTAACCTTCCCTTTCATTATCATTAGCTTTTAGTTTATCTTAGTTGTCTTCATTTTTGCAGGTATAAGCAGATACAGATTATATATATATTCTCATTTCCCCTTTCTTGTACAAAAGATAGCGTAGTATCCATGCTGTTGTACTTTTAAATACTCTTTTGTATCTTGTTTTCATAGAGATTTTTCTTATTTTTATAGCTTTGTTACATGTTGTGTAGATTCCATAGGTTTTCGGCCAATATCCTAGGTCTGAGCATTTAGGCTGTTTCCAGTGTGTCAGTTTCGCAGATAATGTTGGAACCAATAACCTGTGTATTTGCTTTCCATATTACTTATGGAGATGTACCATCGGGGTAACTTCCTGGAACTGATACCTGGCATGTCTAAAACAGGGCATCGTTTTCCCAAAACTTTTTCACTTTCATTTGCCAGTATTGAATGGCACCATTATCTATCCTATTACTTATGCAGAAATAAAGGTATCATCATTTCCTCTCATATCTAGTTTGTCAGCAAATGCAAATTATGTATTCTTAGCCTTTCATTTTTTTCTACCTTCATTTTCTTATAGATCTTTTTAGTGGGTTTATTATACTAGCCTCCTAACTAGCCTCATTTCTCTCCTAATACTCCCTACTGCTACTAGATGTGTCTTTCGTAAAGCCAAGTATTTGTTCATTTCACCCAGACCTTCCTCTGTCCAGATCTTCCATTTCCTGGCCTCTACCTACTTCCCTAGCCTAATCTCTAACCACTTCTAACCACAGTGAGCTACTTGTAGATTCCCCAGACATATCCTGTCCTATCAAGCCTCTTTTGCACTGGAATGCCTTTTTTTTACTTTCTACATTTCTTTCTTTCTTTTTTTTTTTTTACCATTTTTGTGGAGAATGGGGTCACGCTTGTTACCAGGCAGATCTCCAACTCCTGGGCTCAAGCGATCCTCCTGCCTCTGCCTAGCTAAGTGCTGGGATTACAGGTGTGAGCCACCGTGCCCGCCCAGATAAACTTTATTTTGACATAATTTCACACTTAAAGAGTTTTAAGAGTAGTATAAATAATTCCTATGCCAGGCTCAGTGGCTCATGCCTGTAATCCTAGCACTTTGGGAGGCCAAGGCGGGTGGATCATGAGGTCAGGAGTTTGAGACCAGTCTGGCCAACATAGTGAAACTCTGTCTCTACTAAAAATAGAAAAGTTAGCTGGGCATGGTGGTGTGCTCCTGTAATCCCAGCTACTCGGGAGGCTGAGGTAGGAGAATCGCTTGAAACTGGGAGGCAGAGGTTGTGGCGAGCAAAGATCGCACCACTACACTCCAACCTGGGCAACAGAGCGAGACTCAGTCACGAAAAAAAAAAAAGAATTCCTATATATCTCTCACCTGGATTCCCCAAATGTTACCATTTCACCACATTTATTTTGTTTTATCCTTCTATGTATATGTATATATGTGTATACATATATACACGTGTGCATACATAATTTTTTTGAACTGTTTAAGACAGTGTTACAGACATGATTTCCCTTTACCCCTAAAATTTCAGCGTATGTTTTCTTTCTTTTCTTTTTTTTGAGATGGATTATCACTCTGTCACCCAGACTGGAGTGTAGCGGCGGAATCTCGGGCTCACTACAACCTCTGCCTGCCAAGTAGCTGGGATTACACGCATCCACCACCACGCCCGGCTAATTTTTGTATTTTTAGTAGAGATGGGGTTTCACCACGTTGACCAGGCTGGTCTCAAACTCCTGACCTTAGGTGATCTGCCCGCCTCAGCCTCCCAAAGTGCTGGGATTACAGGTGCGAGCCACTGCGCCCAGCCTACTCAGTGTATATTTTCTAAAATCAAGGACAGTGTCTTACATAACTATACTAAAATGATCAGAAATAGGAAATTGACACTGATGCAATTATAACTCTCCCTAGTTTCCTTTAATCTGGAACATTTCCTCAGTTTTTCTTTGACTTTCATGATGTTGACATTTTTGATTAGTACAGGCCAGTTAGTTTGTAGAATGCTTTGGGTTTAGCTGATGTTTCCTTAGTATTAGATTCAGGTTATGCCATTTTGGCAGGACCTTTGAAGTGACATTGTGTCCTCCTTAATGCATCAGATCAAGATATACATGATATTTATATCTTTGTCCTATTACTTGTGATGTTAACTTCCATCACATGTATAAGGTGGTGCCTGCCGATGTTTTTCCCTGGTGACATTTTTGCCTTTGTAATTAGTAAGTATCTTTTGAGGAGATACTTTGAGATTATTTAAATATCTTCCATCAAACTTTCATGTTCAGTTTCCTTGTTGTTGTTGATCTTGGCTCACTGCAGCCCCCACCTCCCAGGTTTGAGTGATTCTCCTGCCTCAACCCCCTGAGTAGCTGGGATTACAGGCATGCGCCACCACGCCAGACTAATTTTTGTATTTTTAGTAGCGACGGGGTTTCACCATGCTGGTCAGACTGGTCTTGAACTCCTGACCTCAGGTGATCCGCCCACCTTGGCCTCGCAAAGCGCTGGGATTACAGGCGTAAGCCACTGCACCTGCTGAGGTGTATTTTTGAGGTCACCAGTTTGTTTTAGTTCTGACACTTTAAAAAAAAATAGAATGATTTGGGTTCACATAAGCTCAAGCAAAGTCTCTGTGAAAATGAGTTGGGCAGGGAGGAAGGACGTGGTACACATGCGCTGTCTGTCAGCTTGGACCTGGTGTGTGTGTTGTGCCTCAGAGACCTAGGAGTGCTTGGCCTAACACCTTCCAGGGGACAAGTGACCTGGGGCATGTATGGTCAGCACTTTTTTTTTTTTTTTTTTGAGATGGAGTCTCGCTCTGTCTCCCAGGCTGAAGTGCAGTGGCCCGATCTCAACTCACTGCAAACTCTGCCTCCTGGGTTCAAGTAATTCTCCTACCTCAGCCTCCCGAGTAGCTGGGACTACAGGTGTGTGCCACCACAGCCGACAAATTTTGTATTTTTAGTAGAAACAGGGTTTCTCCAACTCCCAACCTCAGGGGATCCTCCCACCTTGACCTCCCAAAGTGCTGGGATTACAAGCTTGAGCCACCACACCCAGCCCTAATTTTTGTATTTTTAGTAGAGACAGGGTTTCACCATATTGGTCAGGCTAGTCTTGAACTCCTGACCTCGTGATCCGCCCGCCTTGGCCTCCCAAAGTGTTGGGATTACAGGCATGAGCCACCGCACTGGGCCAGCACGTTTTAAAAAATAACAAAAGACGCTACTGTGTGCGTCTTACAGTGAGGTTTAAGACATACCTCTTGGGGCTGGTGTGGTGGCTTATGCATGTACTCCCAGCACTTTGGGAGGCCGAGGCAGGTGGATCACCTGAGGTCGGGAGTTCGAGACCAGTCTGACCAACATGGAGAAACCCTGTCTCTACTAAAAAATACAAAAATTAGCCGGGTGCGGTGGTACATGCCTGTAATCCCAGCTACTCGGGAGGCTGAGGCAGGAGAATTGCGTGAACCAGGGAGGCAGAGGTTGTGGTAAGTTGAGATCGCGCCATTGCACTCCAGCCTGTGCAACAAGAGCGAAACTCTCTCTTTCAAAAAATAAAAAAATAAATTAAAAAAAGTGAAGTGTGGACATAATGGTCAACTGGTGACAGGGAAGGAGGGGGCAGTTGGGAATGCCTGTGGATAGGAAGGTGAGCAGGGAGGTGAGTTGCATGTAGGGACAGCCAAAGATGACCTGAAGGCCAGTTGGGGTGGGGAGAAAGGGCAGTTAAGACTGGGCACAGTGGCTCACACCTGTAATCCCAGCAATTTGGGAGGCGGAAGTGGGTGGATCGCTTGAGCCCAGGAGTTTGAGACCAGCCTGGGCAACATGGCGAAACCCCCTCTTTACAAGAATACAAAAAAATTTAGCCAGGTGTGGTGGTGTGCGCTTGTATGCGAGAGGCTGAGGTGGGAGTATCATCTGAGCCCGGGAGGTCAAGGCTGCAGTGAGGTAACATCGCACCGCTGCACACCAGCCTGGGCTTCAGAGTGAGACCCTGTCTCTCAGAAGAAAAAAAAAAAAAAAAAAAGCCAGGCGCTGTGGCTCAAGACTGTAATCCCAGCACTTTGGGAGGCCAAGGCGGGCCGATCACTTGAGGTCAGGAGTCCGAGACCAGCCTGGCCAACACAGCGAAACCCAGTCTCTACTAAAAACACAAAAATTAGCCAGGTGTGGTGGCAGGCATCTGTAATCCCAGCTATGGAGCGAGGAGAATCGCTTGAACCCGGGAGGCGGAGGTTGCCGTGAGCTGAGGTCGCGCCACTGCACTCCCGCCTGCGCGACAGAGCAAAAAAAAAAAGAATACTAGATAGGAGAGAGAGCACGTAGGCTCCCGAAGGACAGAAGCAGCCAGCTGGAACGGTAGAGGTGAACTAGTATTTATCCAAGGGAACTAGGGATGGGCTGAGAAAGCAGGTGAGGTCGAAAGCGGAGAGAAGTATACCGTGCGGAAGCGGCAGATGGGGCTAGTTGGAGTTGGGCTGAAAGGGCCTAAAGTGGGGTCTAAAGGGGATGTCCTGACTCGGAGGGGGATCAGCAGAACGCCAGGGGGCAGCGGGAGCTGCGGGACATTCGGGCCTCAGATAGTTGGGTCCAAGCGGGTGACCTAGATCCAAGAGCAGGATGGAGCTAAAGGAAGCCAGGAAGGATCCTCCACAGTTGACTTCGGGGTAGCCACGGCCTGGGCCTGCGAGGGTGGATGAGGACCCGAGGGTCCGGCTGGGGCTGAGGGGCGGCCTGGAGCCCCGCTGCAGGGAAGCGCCAGGCCGGAGGGCGCGGCCTGCGCCTGACAGGGCGACGGGAACCCTCGACAGGTGGACCGGGCATGGCCGGACCTTCCGGGCAGCCCATCCCGAGGGCACGACTGGGGGCTGCGTCCCTCGAGAGGGGCCCTGAGGTGGTGGGCCCAGGCCGAGGGGCAGGCTGGGGCCTGAGGGGAGTCCCGGGTCTGAGAGGGCAGCTCCGGCCTTAGGCGGCACCCGGGCCTGAAGGGGTTGGTTTGGGCCTGAGGCGGCGTCCGGAGCGGACGAACTTGAGGGCCAGGCGGGGACAGAGCGCCCGAGTAGCCGCGCCACGGCCGGCCGCACTTGGCCCCAGCACCTGAAGCAGCTGCGCCGCGAATTCTAGAACTCGGCGGGGCGGAAAGGACAGAGACGGCGACTGGAGCCCAGGAAGGAGCCGGCGGGCGGTGCTCGCCTGAGGGCGGGGCCTGGGCGGAACCGCCTTCTGGGCGGGCCTCGACGGGAGGCTCCGCCCCCTGGGCGCGCCTCCAACGGCGGCGACGTGCGCTGGGCCGGGGCCTGGGTGCCCCTGAGGGTCAGTCCCCGACGTTTCCGTGTTCCTCAAGCGTCTGCAACCCGCCTGGGTTGCGGCGTCTGCTCGCCCTTCTGCGTCCGCAGCTCGGTCCCCACGTTCCCGGTCGCTGGGCCCCACGGGCCGGGAGCGTTGCCCCTTTAACGACAGTAGCCAGGGTCGCTCCCGGATCCTTCCCGGGACGGCGCGCACCCGCCCCTCCGCGCGCGCCCGCGCTTCCCCCGCTCCTCGCTCCCGCCCCAGCTCGCGCTGCCCGGGCGGGCGCCGGCCGCTGGCGCCGCTACTGCTGCGGCCCCCGGGGCGCGAGTCCGCCGCCCGCCGCCCGGGCACCCGGCGAGGGGCGGGGGCAGCTCCGAACCAGCCCCGGATCCTTCCCGCTCTCGCCTCACGCTTCCCAGAAAGCTTGTCCCTCTCCGCCGAGCTGCTCCGGGAGCCCCGCTGCGCCGAGGTGAGGGCTGGGGAAGGGGGAGGGAAGGGACGCCCGCGGAGGAACGTGCCGGGTTGGGGGGCGGGGAGCCGGGGTCCGGCGGCGCGATTTAGGCTCAAGAGCCGGGATCATGTGCTGTTTGTTCCGCGGAGGCGCAGAGAGGTGCCAGGCCCGGGCGGCCGCCGGCTGGCTGGACAGGAGGACGGGTCGGCATGGCCGCCCTGAGAGGCCGGGCGGGGACCTGTGTGAGAACCGCCGGGTGGGCAAGGTGCAGGTGGCCCAAGACCCCCTTTCGGGCCGGTTGGCCCCACCCCAGCCGCCCAGTATTCTCCTTGTACCCCACGGCTGCTTCAGAGCTGGACCGGCTGACCCCTGTCCCTACCTCTATTCCCTTACCCCGCTGGCCCCCAGCCGTGCCACCCCATTCCTTGTCCCATTAGCTGCAGCAACGGCGTCACCATCGCTTGTCCCCACCAGTGTCCTTCCCTCCCCTGGTCAGGGTCTAGGGGGTCAGGGCTGTTCTTCCTGAGCCAGCTTCTGTGATTCCAGCTACTCCCTTCCTGTCCTGGGACAGACCAGCCCCTCACCCTCCCATGCTCTGCCCAGGAAGACTGGTGAGGGGAGGCCCAGTGTGACAGGAGTTTGGGGCCCACTGGGGCCACAGGAGGGGGCTCAGCATCCTTTATCCCTCTTCGTGGTTCTCCTCCCTGTTGTCCGTGGGCGTGGGCTGTTCAGCCTCTCCTCCCAGGGTGTGGGCACCCGATCACCCACATTCCTGGGCTCCAGCCTGGCACCTTCCTCAGGGCAGTGGACGCCATAGCACTAGCCCCAGGCTGGGGCTGGCACCAGCCAGCCGGCTTCCTTTTCTTTCTCCCTTTCAGGGAGGCCCCAGGGACCCTCTACCCTCAAACACAGGTATTTCTGGGCGCCCCAAGGGTGGAGCCCTGAGGGTTGGTCTGATGGCTACAGGATGACCCTACCCTCCCCTGCCCATTGTCCTGGATCCTGTGGAGGAAGTGCTGGGGGCTGGGCAAGGGGCTTAGAGCCCACACAGCTGGCCCTGTGGATCCCAGTCCTGGGCCCTACCTACAGCCCTTGGACTTTGCCCATCCGCACTACCGGCCTGGTGCATGGAGGTTGTGGGCCTCAGGTGGGAACTGGATTCTCCCTTGCCGACCCTGTGGGGGAATTTTAGGACAGGTTTTGCATTTGCAGTTTCCTCTCTGGTCTCTTTTCTGGGCTCCCAGTTTATGCTTTGGCCCCGGAGTTCCCCATCCTGCCTCTTTAACACCTTGTGTTTGCTGTGCTGTGTGTCTTCCTCCTTTCCTCTCGCATTCGTTCCTTCATAGCATGACCTCAGGCTTGCCTTGTGTCTTATTTCTCTAATTTTCTTGGTGTCTGTGACTCTCTGCCCCTCCTCTCTCTCTTCCCACCACCCTCACATCTCTGCCCATGTGCCCCTCTCTGAATTGCCCTCTGTCCAGCCTCTTTCTCTCTCTGTCCTCTATCTGAACGTTCAGTACATTTGCGAGTGACAAGGAATAAAAATATCACCGTCCCTGCCCTTGGATTCACATTGCATTCAGCCACTCCAGAGGGTCAGCTGTCCGTACTTTTCCTACTATTCCCCCGATAACGTGGGCCCTCCAACCTGGGAACCCCAGACAGGTCTCTGGAACCACAGATGCCTCCTAACAACTCTTCCCCCACAACCAGGGTATCTCCCAGAGCCCCACCTGGTGTGGCCAGGCCCCAGGAGTAGGATGGGGCTCCCCCTACGAGGGCCAGTGGCAGCCAGAACTGATACATCCCACCTGGTCTGGGGCCAGGACGCCAGGTAACTCTGGGGGAGACCGCCCAGGTTCCTGCAAGCTGGTATATGGCTGGGGAGAGAGGCAGAAATACCTTTGGGAGTCTCTCAAGACAGTGACATTTGGGAGGAAAGCCAAGGGAATAAGAGCTGGGTCCTTGAGAGGCTGGGTGGCTTTGGGGGAGATGTGAAGAGACTGGTTCCGGGAAGAAGCTGGGAGGCAATGTTTGGGTCCCCGCAGTGGTTCTGACCCCACCACTCCTTTCTCTGTCCTCCAGCTGAGGAGGGCAGGAGTGTCTGGAGCCATGGCTGGTGCCTCGGTGAAAGTGGCAGTGAGGGTTCGGCCCTTGAACGCCCGCGAGACCAGCCAGGATGCCAAGGGTGTGGTCAGCATGCAGGGCAACACCACCTGTGAGTGAGTCCCAGGGGCCTGGCTGGGCACAGGCAGGGAAGGCCGGGCCCAGCTGGGCCCACCACACAGGGCCATCCCGCTAGGCCAAACTAAGAGGAGGGTTATGCTGGGCACAGAGCAGGTGCTAGTCGTAAGGGTGGGGGCTGGGGCAGGCTGGCCTTTCCCGTGTTCCCAGTCCCTGGGAGGGGGAATGTTGGCCTGGAGCCCTCCACTGCCCAATCCAGGGAGGCAGCTCAGTGGGGGCGGGTCCTAGGAAGCCAAAATTAGCTTTGGTGGCTGGAGGGGGTGGGGAATATTAAAGGGGAGAGATGAGTCAGGACAGTGGTGAGGAGTGGGATGCTTGGATTCCAGCGGCTGGTGGGGGTATGGGCAGGGACTGGGAGTACCTGACTTTGACTTTCCTTCCTTTACCCTCTCCTGCCCCTCAGCCATCATCAACCCTAAACAGAGCAAGGATTCCCCCAAAAGCTTCACCTTTGACTACTCCTACTGGTCACACACTTCGGTGGGTTGTTGGGCTGGGGGAAGAGCAAGGCAGTGAGAGACAGTGGATGTAGGTCCTGAGGAGGGGACATGTTACGAACTAGGACCCCCCAGGGGATTAGTCAAGCTGAATTGGGAGAATGATCCTGGGTGGGGGTGGTAGGACCCTTAGGCTATGATTGAGGCCTCGACAGGAAGGCAGAATCCCTTGGGGTAATTAGGACTAGCAGGGGCTAGATAGGATCCTTGGGGTGATAAGGACAATGATGAGGGTGAGAGGGCACACAGGTCTTTGGGGAATCATCAGTGATGGAAGCAGGACCCTTGGGACAGAGACACGAAGGATAAAGACATCCAGGGTTCCTCTGTTTTTCTCTGCCCCTACTTTCTCCTAGGCAGAGGACCCCCAGTTTGCATCTCAGCAGCAAGTGTGTCGGGACATTGGAGAAGAGATGCTGCTCCACGCCTCTGAAGGCTATGACGTGTGCGACTCTGCCTATGGGCACACCGGGGCTGGGAAATCCTATACCATGATGGGGCGGCAGGAGCCAGGGCGGCAGGAGCCAGGGCAGCAGGGCATCGTGCCCCAGGTACGCCTAGGACCTGGTGGGGCAGCCAGGGCAGGAGCGTCTTTAGCTGCCGTCTGAGGAAGGAAGGACCAGGGTCTGAGGATTATGGAACAGAGACCTGGCTCTGAGGCCATTGGTGATGGGAGATAGAGGTTGACTGCAAGCTGGACAACCTTCTGGGGTGGGAGGGTCTTTGCCCCTATCAGAGGCAGTGAGCCTCAGTGAGAAGAGCAAGACTTTGGCATCAGTGAGCCTTGGTTTCGAGCGCCAGTTTTACAACTTACTACTATTTTACTTGGTTTCATAATGATTTGTGAGTATAGTTCTCCTGCAGGCTTGTGTACCACCAGTAGAGTGTTAAGTGTAGAAATGCCGATTGGGATCACAGAGTTAACCGTAATTGTCCCTGGCTGTCCAGCATAGCAACCTGGCACACAGGCTTGGGAGTCAGGACTCCTGGGGTTTGCACCCTGGCTGGCTGAATGCTAGCCTGTGATCTTGGGCAAGTGGGAACCTCTCTGAGGTTGTTTTCCCATCTGTGAAATGGGAATAACCCCTCCCTCAGGGCTGTGGGTAAGGGTTAAATGGGGTCACTTGGGACTGGCCCTGGCCTGTGGCTGGACACTTCAGGTGTGCCCTGAGCAGGAGCTTCTCTGTATTTCCCTGTGTCCCCCTCCAGCTCTGTGAGGACCTCTTCCCTCACGTTAGTGAGAACCAGAGTGCTCAGCTATCCTACTCTGTGGAGGTAAGCCCGGGTCTTAATGGTGGCAGGGCTGAGAGGGGTCCAGACTGCTGAGGGCCGTCGCGGGAATCAGACAGCCTGGGAACTAATCCTGGCTCTGCTGGTTACTGACTGTGACTTTGGGGCAGTGATTCTGTCCTTCAGCTTCATATGTTCATCTAGGAGATGCTAATGATCGGATGCACTTCCTGGCTTGTTGGGCAGGTCGCTGAGCTAGCATCCGCAGAATGCTTCACACTGTGTATTAGCTGCAGTCACTTCGATCATGTCCAGTGGAGTCAGATTAAGTTTCGTTGTCATTGTTGTGGCTAGTTTTGTTACTTCTCATTTGCTTTTCCCACTCAGGTGAGCTATATGGAGATCTGTTGTGAGCGGGTACGAGACCTCTTGAACCTCAAGAGTCGGGGTTCTCTGTGGGTCCGGGAGCACCCCATCCTGGGCCCCTACGTGCAGGACCTGTCCAGATTGGCTGTGACCTCCTACGCAGACGTTGCTGACCTCATGGACTGTGGAAATAAAGCACGGTGAGGCAGGCTGATGGAGCAGAGGGCAAGGGGGCCAGGGTTGGGAAGGTGAGAGGCAGGATCCAGTGACTGCTTCCTTTGCCCCCAAGGACTGTGGCTGCCACCAACATGAATGAGACCAGCAGCCGTTCCCATGCCGTCTTTACCATCGTCTTCACACAGCACTGCCATGACCAGCTCACGGGGCTAGACTCGGAGAAGGTGGGATCGCCCCTGCTCCCGCGCCGGACGCAACCTCCCTTGGCAACAGGGACAGTGACATGGTAGAAGGGTCTTGGGCCCTCCCTGCCCTTGCTGGGTTGAGTGCCTCCTCAGGACTTCCATGACCGCGCCCCACCCCCACCCTGTTTTTCCATCAGATCAGTCTGTCCCCCTCTACTGTTTGCTTGTCTTTTTTTTTTTTAAGGCAGAGTCTCGCTCTGTCACCCAGGCTGGAGTACAGTGGTGTAGTGCTGCGATCTCAGCTCACTGCAACCGCCACCTCCTGGGTTCAAGTGATTCTCCTGCCTCAGCCTCCCAAGTACCTGGGATTACAGGCATGTGCCACCAGGCCCGGCTAATGTTTTTGTATTTTTAGTAGAGACGAAGTTTCGCCGTGTTGGCCAGGCTGGTCTTGAACTCCTGACCTCAGGTGATCCACCCGCCTCAGCCTCCCAAAGTGCTGGGATTACACATGTGAGCCACCGCACCCGGCTGTTCTTATGAGACCCAGGACAGGGCTCGGATCCCTTGTGTGTCCCTTGTCCATGCCTGCGGTGGGCCTGTAGCTATTTGTAATTGAGCGAGTAACCACCGTCTCACTGTTGTCATGTATTCTGTTTCCCCCGGCCTCCTCCCTCGCCTCCTCCTGGCTCTCTCTAGCCCTTGCCAGCTGCCCACATTCCTGTTGGGTGCTTCCCTGATTTGCCTGCCCCATCCTCCACCCGCACCTTATCTCCTGCCTGTTTCCTCTGACCCCAGGTCAGTCAGATCAGTTTGGTGGACCTTGCTGGGAGTGAGTGAGCCGACTCCTCAGGGGCCCGGGTCATGCGCCTGAAGGTGAGGGGGCTTCAGAGGGTGGTTTGTTGTGGGGCAGTGTTGTGGGGTGTGTGTGGAGGTCTCCAGTCAGAACCTGAGACTCTCACTGGGGAGGTAGGAAGGGGAAGTGGATCAGATTGGGAGAGGAGGGTCTCATCCCCACATTCCTCATCCTTTTCTAGCAGGGAGCCAACATCAATAAGTCCCTGACTCCACTAGGGAAGGTGATCTCGGCCCTTGCAGATATGGTGAGACCTGGGTGTTGGAAAGAGAAGGGCTTGGGAAAGGGGGGTGACCCACCCTAACCTCCTTCCCCCTTTTATCCCCCAGCAATCAAAGAAGCAGAAGTCGGATTTTATCCCCTACAGGGACTCTGTGCTCACCTGGCTGCTCAAGGAAAATTTGGGTGAGGGCCTCTTCCTCTTTCTCTGCCGACCCTGACACATCCCACAGACTCTTTCGATACGTCTGACAAATCCCCTTGCTATGCCGAGAATCCCAAATCCCATTGTCTTCCTTCTCCCCCTGACCCTTCAAAGGGAACATCCTTTTGAAGATTTCCTGATGCTGAGAACAAGGCCATACCCTGCCGTCAAGCCAAGGGCCTCGCTGACCTGGCTACTCATGACCTCACTGACCTGGCTACTCATGACCCCTGCCTGATCCCTGATCCCTGATCTCACACCCACTGCTGCACTGCTGACTTCATCCCCCTTCCATGCTTCTGTGACTGTCCTGCAGATATATCTCCCTGACCTCATTCCCTCCCATAACCAGATGTCATGGTTAGTTCCACCACCCTAGATTCCCTTACCTCAGACCATGACCCTATAAGACCCCCGCCTGGGCAGTGGGCCCCAGCCCCATGACCCGGTTTGACTTTTCTTAGCCCCTCCCTCAGCTAAAGCTTTTCCCTGCACTCCATTCACAGGTGGGAACTCACAGCAATGATGGCAGCCCTGAGCCCTGCTGACATCAATTACGAGGAGACTCTCAGCACCCTCAGGTGGGGCTTCTGGCTCTAGCAGGGATGGGGCAGAGTAGGAAAAGTGCCAGGAGTTCAGAGGCGAGTTGCTCAGGACCCTCCTCGTGAGACGGGGGAGGTCCCGGAGCCCTGCCACAATATCTTGAGACCTGGGAGAGGGGGAAGGAGAAACAGCAGACCAAGGGTCCCCTGCCCCCAGGCCTCACCCGACCCTGCTCCTCTGTCACCCAGGTATGCTGACTGCACCAAGCAGATCCGCTGCAATGCCATCATCAACGAGGACCCTAATGCCCGGCTGATTAGAGAGCTGCAGGAGGAAGTAGCCCGGCTGCGGGAACTACTGATGGCTCAGGGACTGTCAGCCTCTGCTCTGGAAGGTCGAGGTTCCAGGGAGGGGCAGCTCAGGGATGCCCCTTGGCCCACCCCATCCCTCCTCACTTGCCTTTGCCCAGTCCTGGAGCCAGGGAGGGACGACGCACTATGAAACCCTTCATGTGCTCAGGGACGTGGATACAGATGTGCAGAGGGGACGTATGTCTTCAGATGTTACAGAGCTAGGAGGGACTAATTCTCTAGGGGAGAATCAGGATCCAGAGGGACCTGTCAGGCTCCTGGAACTAATAAAATGACTGTTACAGGAAAAAATGGCAATATATACTTACAGGTCAAACAGTAAATTGTTAAGAAGAGGCTAGGCTACTGGGTGACTTTCTTGACAGAAGTTCTTGCAAAACGTCAGAGTCGAAGTGGACCATAGCCTAACAGAGCTCAGTGGAGTGCTTTCTAGCATGTCAGGCTCAGCCTCACTGATGGAAATAGTGTCCAAATCAGAGGATGTGTAATCCATGTTGACTGGGTCAGGAATGGACCCTGCATTCAGTCTTGAGATCATCCCATTGAGAATAGTCAGAGTGCTGAGGGGCACAGTGTGGGGAATATGAGTGTTCTTGGAAAGAGAAGGATAAGGTAGCTAGGCTGTTTGCCTTCCAACATTTGAGGGATTTTCTTGCAGAAGAGAAAGCAGTAAGGACTTTTTATCCCAGAGGGCAGAACTAGAAACACCAGTACACATGACGTGGGGCCAGTTTCAGCTCAACACAGCTAAGAATTCTTTTTTGAGACGGAGTCTCGCTCTGTCACCAGGCTGGAGTGCAGTGGCTTGATCTTGGCTCACTGCAACCTCCACCTCCTGGGTTCAAGCAATTCTCCTGCCTCAGCCTCCCAAATAGCTGGGATTACAGGTGCCCGCCACCACACCTGGCTAATTTTTGTATGTTTAGTAGAAACGAGGGTTTTAGCCTGGTACAGTGGCTCATGCCTGTAATCCCAGCATTTGGGGAGGCCAAGGCAGGCAGGTCACCTGAGTTGAGGAGTTCGAGACCAGCCTGACCAACGTGGTGAAACCTCTACTAAAAATACAAAAATTAGCTAGGTTTGGTGGCACACGCCCGTAATCCCAGCTACTCGAGAGGCTGAGGCAGGAGAATCGCTTGAACCCAGGAGGCGGAGGTTGCGGTGAGCCAAGATCTCGCCGCTGCACTCCAACCTGGGTGACAGAGGGAGACTCCATCTCAAAAAAGAAAAGTTTGACACAGAGGTTTCTAGATGGGCCAGGCTGGTCTTGAACTCCTGACCTAAGGTGATGCGCCCACCTTGGCCTCCCAAAGTGCTGAGATTACAGGTGTGAGCCACTGTGTCTGGCCCAGCTAAGAATTTTCTTTTTTTGAGACAGTCCCGCTCTGTCGCCCAGGCTGGAGTGCAATGGCGTGGTCTTGGCTCACTGCAGCCTCCGCCTCCTGGGTTCAAGCGATTCTCCTGCCTCGGCCTCCCAAGTAGCTAGGATTACAGGCGCCCGTCACCACACCAGGCTAATTTTTGTATTTTAGTAGAGACGGGGTTTCACCATGTTGGCCAGGCTGGTCTCAAACTCCTGACCTCAGGTGATCCACCCACCTCGGCCTCCCAAAGTGCTGAGATTACAGGTGTGAGCCCCCACACCTAGCCCCACCTAAAAATTTTCTGATGGTGCAAGTCATCTAATAGTGGGAAGGACTGGCCGCCTCCTTCAGTAATGAGCTTTCCACCCCTGGAGTTGAAGCAGAGAGACTGGGTGCCCATTTGTCGTGGCTGCAGTAGGAGGGCTCGCTCCTTGCCTGGTAGGAGGCTGACCAGCAGTCTTCTGTAGTCCTTACAGACTGGTCCTCTGTGAGGCTCTTGGTCTCCTGGATGTCTCTCATCAGCTCCTTTCCTTAGCCTCATTCTTTTTCCTCTATCTTCCTCCCAGGCCTGAAGATGGAAGAAGGGAGTGTCAGAGGCGCCCTGCCAGCTGTGTCATCTCCCCCGGCTCCAGTTTCACCCTCATCACCCACCACACATCATGGGGAGCTGGAGCCGTCATTCTCCCCCAACACGGAGCCCCAGATTGGGCCTGAGGAAGCCATGGAGAGGCTGCAGGTGGGAAGCTGGAGCTGGCAAGGGCTGGGGGTCTGGGCGTTCCTGGGAGTTCACTTCTCCAAAGTCAAGCTTGAGAAAGAAGGAATTCTAGGAGTAGCGTGGCCCCAGGGTAGGTTGTCCCTACCCTGGGTCTGCTTGTCCCAGACCATCCTGAAACCTACCCACCCTTAGGCCCCCAGGAGACAGAGAAGATTATAGCTGAGCTGAACGAGACGTGGGAGGAGAAGCTACGCAAGACAGAAGCCCTGAGGATGGAGAGGTGTGAGGGCCGACAGCTGGGGTCCTGGGAGGAGTTGGAGGCTGTGGGGGGGGGAGGTCAGGCCCTACAGGGAAGGAGGTCACAGGCAGTGAAGGTAAGACTGACATTTGCCTCCCCTCTGCCCACAGAGAAGCATTGCTGGCTGAGATGGGGGTGGCCGTCCGGGAGGATGGGGGAACTGTGGGCGTCTTCTCTCCAAAGAAGGTGAGTGAGGAATCGGGCGAGGAGGCCTAGAGAGCTCACTGGATGCTTAGAAGAGAGGCAGCAGGTGCAGGGTAGTGAGTGCTGTCCCTGATCACTCCCTTTGAGGTCCCCGGCTTGTCCGTCCATCATTTCTGTCCCCTCTGCTGCCACCTCCTCTCTGTGTTGTCTAGTCATCCCTGCCTTCTCCCTCCAGCCACTTGACAGTCAGCCTCAGGAGAGGGAGAGGACCTGGGAAATCGGAGGTTGGTTGGGATAGAGACTAAGGCACTGTGCATGCTTTTGTATCATTTGTGTTTTGTATTCTGTGCATACTCAGAAAGATAGCTAAAGAAATCTGTTTTTCAAAAGGATAACTTGGGAAGACAAGACTAAAGGGAATAGAGGAGGCGTGAGCACTACATTGTAAGACAGTGGTTACCAGTGCAGCGAGAGATTGGTTATAGATGGAGGCACCCGTGTAGCTTGGAGCTATGCCGCAACTGGTTTCCTAGAGAAGGTGGTTTGGACAGTGGAACCTGAAAGGTGGACAGGACTTGGGGGGTATGGAGGAGTAGGGCCACCATGAGGTTGAACAGCCTGGGGTATGTGTTGGGGTGAGTGGGACACGCCAGTGCTTGACACGTGCCTGCCGCCAGGTTTTAGGTGCCTAATAAATCTTTGCTGAATGGAAGGAAGGAGCAGGGCAGGAGAGGTCAGGCTCAGGTGGAGGCAGAAATGATACTCAAAATATTAATAACCATCCGGCACAGGGACTGACCAGTCAGAAAGGGCACTGGCTATAGACAGCCAGCACCACTGTACCGCTGCATACCAATGAAGGGATGGTGCAGAGGCCAGTTTGAGCAGAGCATGAACTTCCAGTTCCACCAGGGAACCAGCCCAGCCTGTCTGGACCATGGTGTGAAGCAGCAGAGGATCAGGCCCTAAGTCAGATACACTGTGCTCTGAGCCAGACAGGGTCACTGGGGGCTGCCTGGAAGAGGTGATGCGTTACCAGAACAAGGCTTCTCTCTGTTTTGTAAAGTCAGGTCCATCTGGGGGACTAAGCAAGCAGGGATCACTGAACCCCTGTTCTGAAAAGGGGAGAGGGGTTTTGTCTTGCCTGGCCCAAGCCACAGTGAGGGAGTGAGAGAGCTGTGGGCAGCAGGCCAGGCTGCTTGTCTGGGGTCTTGACTGGGGCTTTGGGGTCCTTCTGAGGGAGCCAGACTCTTCTGGGACCCAGCCACACCTGGGTGGAAAGAGGGGCTACAAGATGCCCTCAGCATGGCTTCCAGCCACCTTTGTATACCTGGAGCTGGGCCGCTTCCACCACGGTTGCAAGGATGGAGGAAAAGCAGAAAGTAGTGGGGAGACTGGTGGGGTGGAGGTTTCTTCCTTGGAGAGCTTGCAGAGATGCCACCTGCCAAAGCCTGGAGACCAAAGGAGGGGGTTCTTGTTTTAATTGTTCTTACAAAGGTAATACACATCAGAGAGGACATTCTAATAGTTCTAAAAGGTGTGTACAGTGAGAAGTTACGTCTCTCAGTTTACAGCATTTTGTTATAGAAAAAAAAAAAGTAACCCTCCATCCTTCCCACCCTTAAGTTCCCCTCTCAGAGGCAGCCTTCATTATGAGTTCTTTTTTTTTTTTGAGACGGAGTCTCATACTGTCACCCAGGCTGGAGTGCAACGGTGCAATCTCGGCTCGCTGCAACCTCTGCCTCCCGGGTTCATACGATTCTTCTGCCTCAGCCTCCCAAGTAGCTGGGATTACAGGCACACACCGCCACCCCCGGCTAATATTTTGTATTTGTAGTAGAGACGGGGTTTCACCGTGTTAGCCAGAATGGTCTCAATCTCCTGACCTTGTGATCTGCCCGCCTTGGCCTCCCAAAGTGCTGGGATTACAGGTGTGAGCCACGATGCCCGGCCCAAGGAGAATATAGTAAGAACTCATAATGGGCCGGGCACGGTGGCTCACACCTGTAATCCCAGCACTTTGGGAGGCTGTTGTTGGGGACATTGGCAGTCAGGGATACAGGAGGCCTGCTTTGGAGGGAGTGCTCAGGGGTCCGCTGAGTGGAAGTACAGAGTCCGGGAGAGAGGCCTGGGAGGGGGTCTTGGACAGGTGGACTAGAGCCAGGACATGGAGGAGGTCCAGGGATGCCAGGGGAAAAAGTAGGCTCAAGTCCAGCGGGGCTGGGGTTCCAGCTGGAGAGGTCTCAGCAGCGAAGCAAAGACATGGCCATAGCGAGGTGTGGGCAGGAAGCTGGGAGACCTGAGGGGTGGCAGGAAGGCAGGTGGGCCTGGGGCAGGGTGGTGCTGAGGGATGGACAGGTGTGTGGCAGGGCAGCAGCTGGCGAGAAGGGAGACTTCCCCAGGCGTGGCAGCGGTGGCGTGAATGGGGGTACAGAGGCAGCATGGCCTGTACGCCACCCAGAGTACTGCCCAGCAAGGGCAGGGCTGTTGTAACGGAAACAAGTCAGGAGAAAGGGCTTTGGGAGAAGGGAATGGGCCGGGTTTTCAGCACAGAGCAGCATAACAATCACTCAGGTGTTCAGGATGGACTTGGCCTGGGGCCTTAGGCAGGGACAGCCCCAGGCGGGTGCTGCAGGGACCCAGGCTTGAGGTGAAGCAGCCGAGGGAGGGGTAGTCACTGTGGAAGAGTCAGGGAGTCTGCTTCAAGAAACATGTTTGTTCCATTTGCTTTTGAGTTGAAGTGACACTTTTTATTTTTAAATTGTGAAAGTAATTCATGTGTGTAGGAAATTCAAGGTTGATGAAAGGTGGGGAGTACCAGTCTGCTCACTCAGTCTCCCCCAACTCTCCAGAAGCTGCAAGGTACATTTTGAGGAAAGAAATGATGGGACCTGAGACAGAGGAATATAGGGAAGAAGAAGAGAATGCAGGGGGTCCGGGGCTTCTGGTCAGGGAGCCTGGTGGGTCGAGGTGCTTCTGAAGAGACAGGCCTTGGGAAGGGTTGCTGACCTGGATGCAGCAGGATGGGTGGGGCAATTTTTGTAGGCCCCCCGTGTGAGGAGAGGGTGGATCAGGCTGTCCCGAAAGCGGTTGGTGTGAGAGGTGGGAACCAAAGAATGTCATCAGGGTGGAGGGATGACGATGGGAGGAGTACAGAAGGCAGGAGAGCTTTCCAGAGTGAGGGGGTGCAGCTGGCAGTGCCAGGCCTGGAGGGGTTTCTCCTCCCACCGCTCCCTCTCTTCCTTTCCATAGCGCCCCCTGGCTGGCTCCCCCTGACCACCTTTCTCTCCCCGCTTAGACTCCCCACCTGGTGAACCTGAACGAAGACCCTCTGATGTCTGAGTGTCTGCTCTACCACATCAAAGATGGCGTCACCAGGTAGTGTGTACCCAGCGGCCTGGGGGGGCAGCCTCTGCTTTTGGGGTGTGGCTGCCAAGGGTTGGCCACATTGGCGTCTCCCTTCCCTGGTGGTCCCTGGAGATACCTCAGATCTCTAAACAGCTGCCTCCACAGCCCTGCATGCTCTTCTAGCTTCAAGAGAAGTTGGTGAGCGTGCCTGCTCAGTGGCTGTCTTGCCTCCACCTGCCAGTTCGGTTAGGGCGAGACATCCTTGTTTACTGGGGCAGGAGAGTTGGGAAACATAGACCCCGCATTCTTTTTTTTTTTTTTTTTTTTTTGAGACGGAGTCTCACTCTGTCGCCCAGGCTGGAGTGCAGTGGCGCAATCTCGGCTCACTGCAAGCTCCGCCTCCAGGGTTCACGCCATTCTCCTGCCTCAGCCTCTCCGAGTAGCTGGGACTACAGGCGCCCACCACCACACCCGGCTAATTTTTTTGTATTTTTAGTAGAGACGGGGTTTCACCGTGGTCTCGATCTCCTGACCTCGTGATCCGCCCGCCTTGGCCTCCCAAAGTGCTGGGATTACAAGCATGAGCCACCACGCCCGGCCTAATTTTTGTATTTTTAGTAGAGACGGTGTTTCACCATGTTGGCCGGGCTGGTCTCAAACTCCTGACCTCAGGTGATTCACCCGCCTCGGCCTCCCAGACTGTTAGCATTACAGGTGTGAGCCACCGTGCCCAGCCAATCATTGTATTCATTTTTGAAAGTATTTGTGGAAGGCCCGCTGTGTAGAATGCATTTTGTTATGTATTTGGATGACACAAAGGCATATAATATACATAAGTAAAATCCTACAAGGCCTGGCCCTCTCCCTCTCCTACCTCCTTTCTAGCACTCTCGGCCTCCCAACAAATTGCTTATGGTTCTCTGCAGACCCCACACTGTGTCCTACCTTTGTGCCTTTCCTCTTCCTGGAAGATCCTCCACACCTCACAGCCCCCTTCTACTGGCTGGCTCCTACTCACCGGTGAGTCTCAGCTTAGCTGCTGTAGCCTCAGGAGGCCTTGACTCTCTCAGACTGGGTTAAGAATCTCCCTCCCTCCCTCCCTCCCTTCCTTCCTTCCTTCCTTCCTCCCTTCCTTCCTTCCTTCCTTCCTCCTTTCCTCCTTTCCTCCTTTCCGTTCCTTTCCTTCTTTATTTTTCTTTATTATTATTATTACTTTTTTTTGAGATGGAGTCTTGCTCTTGTTGCCCAGGCTGGAGTGCAATGACACCATCTTGGCTCACTGCAACCTCCGCCTTCCGAGTTCAAGCGATTCTCCTGCCTCAGCCTCCCAAGTAGCTGGGATTACAGGTGTGCGGCACCACACCTGGCTAATTTTGAATTTTTAGTAGAGATGAGGTTTCTCCATATTGGGCAGGCTGGTCTTGAACTCCTGACCTCAGGTGATCCGCCTGCCTGCAGCCTCCCATAGTGCTGGGATTATAGGCGTGAGCCACCGTGCCTGGTCACTTTTCCTTTCTTTCTACAGGGTCTTGCTCTGTTGCCCAGGCTGTAGTGCAGTGGTGTGATCACAGCTCACTGCAGCCTTGATCCCCAGGGCTCAAGCAATCCTCCCACCTCAGCCTCTTCAGTAGCTGGGGCTACAGGTACATGCCACTACACCTTGTGAATTTTTTTAATTTTTAATTTTATTTTTTGGTAGAGACAGGGTCTCACTATGTGTTGTGGACCTCAGGTGATCCACCCGTGTCGGCCTCCCAAAGTGCTGGAATTACAGGCATGAGCCACCGCGCCCAGCCTGGCATTTATTCTTGATTAAAATTTGTCAGCAAACTAGGTGCAGAAGGGAGAACTTCCTCAGCCTGGTAAAAACCTATAGCTAACGCTAACATCATACGTAATAGAGAAAGGTTGAATGCTTTCCCCCGAAGATCAGCGATGAGGAAAGGATGTCCATTCTCATTATTTCTAGTCAACATTATACTGGAGGTTCCGGCCCATAAAATAAGGGAGAAAATTTTAAAACACCCATATTGGAAAGAAAAAAGTATAACTGTATTAGCAGACAGTGTAATCACTTATATAGACAATTCAATGAAGCCTATAAGAAAGGTAATTGTGATTTAGCAAGGTTGCAGAATTCAAGATCCATGTACAAAAATAAAATATATTTCTATATATTAGCAACTAACAATCAGAAATGGAAATTTTAAAAATAACATATACAATAGCAACAAAATGAATGAAATATATAGAGATAAATATGGAAAAAAGTGTGTGAGGCTCATATACTAAGAACTATGAAATATTGCTGAGATAAATTCAAGAAGACTCAAGTAGATAGGATGATATTCATGAGTTAGAAGGCTCATTATTAAAATATCAACTATCTCCAAATTGATCTACAGATTTAATAAAATTCCAATCAAGCAGGGTGTAGTGGCTTACACCTGTAATCGAAGCATTTTGGGAGGCCAAGGTGGGAGGATCGCTTGAGCCCAGGAGTTTGAGACCAGCCTGGGGAACAACATAATGAGATGCTGTCTCTACAGAAAATAAAAAAAAATTAACCAGACATGGTAGTGGATGCTTGTGGTTCCAGCTACTTGGGAAGCTAAGGTGGGAGAGTCACTTGAGCTCAGCAGGTCGAGTCTGCAGTGAGCCATGATCACACCACTGCACTCTAGCCTGAGTGACAGAGTAAGATCCCTTCTAAAAAAAAAAGTTCTGATCAAAATCCCAGCAGCAGTCTTTTTGGTAGAAATTGACAAGCTGATTCTAAAATTCATATGGAAGTCATATGGAAATGCCAAAGACTTAGAATGACCAAAATAACTTAAAAAAAAAAAAACATGAGAGTTAACAATACTGATTTCAAGATTTATTATAAAGCTACAGTTGTCAGGACAGTATGATATTAACATTAAAATAGACAAATGCATCAGTAGAACAGAAAAAAGAGCACAGAAATAGAACCACACAAATATGAAAAACGGATTTTTTATACACGAGAAAAGGCAATTCGGTGGTGAAAGTAAAGTCTTTTCGGCAAATGAGACTAAAACAATCTGATACCTTTATATGAAAAAAATGAACTTGTATCCATACTTGCACCATATACAAAAATTAAAATGAATTACAGACCTAAATGTAAAACATAAGACTGTAACACTTTTAGAGGAAAATCTTTGTGACCCTAGGTTAGGTAAAGATTTTTTAGATACCACACCAAAAGCATAATCCATGAGAGAATAAAAATAATAAATTAGACTTCATCAAAATTAAGAACTTCTCTTTGAAAAGCACTGTTAATAATAAAATAAGCCATCAAGGAGAAAAAATTTGCCAATCATTATCTGAAAAAGCACTTGTACCCAACATGTATACAAAGAACTCTCAAACTCAACAATAGAAAACTTAACACAATTTTTTCTTTTCTTTTCTTTTTGTCTTTCTGGAAACAGGGTCTCGCTCTGTCACCCAGGCTGGAGTGCAGTGGTGTGATCATAGCTCACTGTAACCTCAAACTCTTGGGGCTCAAGTGATATTCCTGCCTCAGCCTCCTAAGTAGCTGGAACTACAGGTACAGACTGCCATGCCTGGCTATTTGTGCCTGGCTATTTGTGTGTGTGTATAGAGTCATGGTCTTGCTATGTTGCCCAGGCTGGTTTCCAACTCCTGGGCTCAAGCAGTCCTCTCACCTTGGCCTCCCAAAGTGCTGGAATTACAGGTGAGAGCCACTGTGCATGGCCAACAATCCAATTTTTTAAAAGGGCAAAAGATTTAAACAGAAAATTCACCAAAGATACATGGAGGGCAAATAAGCACATTAAAAGATGCTCAACGTGGGCTGAATGTGGTGGCTCATGCCTACAAATCCCAGCACTCTGGGAGGCTGAGGGGGGAAAACTGCTTGAGGCCAGGAGTTCAACACCAGCCTGGGCAACACAGAGAGACCTCATCTCTACAAAAAAAAAATTTAAAAATTAGCCAGGTGTGGTGGCATGCACCTATCGTCCAGCTGAGGTGGGAGGATCACTTGAGCACAGGAGTTTGAGGCTGCAGTGAGCCATGACTGCGCCACTGCACTCTAGCCTGGGTGACAGAGCAAGACCCTGTCTCGAGAAAAATATATATATGTGAGGTTTGCAGCCAGGCGCAGTGGCTCATGCCAGTAATCCCAGCACTTTGGGAGGCCAAGGCAAGTGGATCCCTTGAGCCCAGGAGTTCAGGACCAACCTTGGCAACACAGAGAAACCTCATCTCTCCCAAAAATAACAAAAATTAGCCAGTTTCAAAACCTGGTCTGAAAATAAATAAATAGACTAAATAGATTAAAATTTAAAAATAAAATTAAAAAAAATTTAAAGGCCAGGCGTGGTGGCTCACACCTGTAATTTCAGCCCTTTGGGAGGCCAAGGAGGGCAGATCACTTGAGCCCAAGAATTCGAGACTAGCCTGGCCAACATGGCGAAATCTCATCTCTACTAAAAATATAAAAAATTAGGTGGGTGTGGTGGTGCATGCCTGTAATCCCTGCTACTTGGGAGGCTGAGGCAGAAGAATCGCTTGAACCTGGGAGGTGGAGGTTGCAGTGGGCTGAGATCGCACCACTGCACTAAAGCCTGGGCAACAGAGCAAGACTGTCTAAACACACACACACACACACACACACACACACACACACACATATATATAATATATATATGCATACATAGGTGTGTGTGTATGTGTATATCTACACATACACACACATATATGTGAGGTTCATATCAATCACAAGAGCTTACCATCTTCAATGGCATTTTGGATAGCACGAAGTCCGTCTCTTATGGCATCCTTGACTTGTGTGAGAGTATTCATATTTGGTCCTTTAACCAACAAGGTAACAGAGCGAGGGTTAACACACTCTTCGATAATAAAAGTGAACTTTTCTTCACTCTAAAGGGTGGCACAAAAATAAATAACTTTAATATTTAATGTCATCATAAAATCAACAATTTATACTAGAATACAATCTTCATTTGAATTTTTCTTATCAAGCATAACTAAAGATATGTTTAAAAGGAGTTAAGTTATATCTGAACTCTTAACAAACATTTAGGTAAATAAACTGTAAAATCTGTTCCGTGAATTAGATCTCAAAACACAAAACATGAAATAAAGGGTCAAGTAGTATTTTTCTTTAAAAAAAGGAGCTTAGTATTCACTTTATAACCACTATTCACAGAAATACTCACTAATGTATGCTCAGACACAAGACCAGCATGTCCCAAGCAATCTACAGTGAGATCTTCAAAAGAAGATCTTCGGAGCCCTCGCCAGAATCACCCTTAATGAAGAGTCACAGGGAGAAGACGTCCATACACGCATGACGAGACGGGCCTGGAACAGAGCCTTCCCGCACAGCCTCAGAAAGGACCCACCCTGCTGACACCTTGATCTTGGACCCATGGCCTCCAGTACTGCGAGATGGTAACATTCTGTTGTTGAAGGTGCCCAGTCTGTGGTACTGTAAAACAGCCCTAGGAAACTAACACAGCCTGTTAGCCCACAGATGGAGAGATGGAATGCTCAGTGGAGCTCCAGGCTTACTGTCTACAGCTCCCAAAGTGTGCTACTGGACCCTTGGATGGGTGTAGGTATGCACAATAATTTTGGGTGATGCAGGGTGAATCATTTCAATTGACATAATAATGTGTTTATCTTACTGGGTAAATCAGGGGTCCCCACCTGTTAGGAACCAGGCTGCACAGCAGGAGGTGAGCAGCCAGCCAGTGAGCAAAGCTTCATCTGTAAAAACAGCTGCTCCCCATCCCTCGCATTACCGCATGAGCTCTGCCACCTGTCAGAGGAGTGCTGCCGTTACATTCTCATAGAACCCAACTGTGAGCTGCGCATGCCAGGGATCTAGATTGTGTGCTCCTTATGAGAACCTAATGCCTGATGATCTGTGACTGTCTCCCATCACCTCCTGATGGGACCATGTAGTTGCAGGAAAACAAGCTCAGGGCTCCCACTGAGTCTATATTATGGTGAGTTGTGTAATTATTTCATTATATATTACAGTGAAATAATAATAGAAATAAAGCACACAATAAATGTAATGGGCTTGAATCATCTCTGCATCATCCCTTCCCCTTCTCCCAGGTCCGTGGAAGAGTTGTCTTCAAGAAAAGTGCTCTCTGGTGCCAAAAAGTTTGGGGACCGCTGGTGTAAATGTTTCTAAGAATAGTTAAGCAACTTAAGCTTTACATGCTACAAAAAATACAGATTTAAATGCTAATAAAAATAGGTGCAAATGAAAACACTCTCTGTGGTCCAGGGAATCTTAACCATTCTATCAGAAAGACTTGCAGCTTGGAGCTGCAGCTGCCCTCCCACATCCTGTCCACTGTAAAGCCCTGCAACACACTCACACACACACACACACATGCACATACATACACATACATATACTTGCACACACATGCACATACATAAATACATTCACGTGTATATACCTGCACATACACACGCACATACATACACAGGCATATACCTGCACACACATACACAGACACACACACATGCTGTGCTTCATGCCTTCACTAGGGTGGCCTGGGAGGAAATGCGTGTTTTTAGGAGAAATGAAGACAACTCAGGCCCCTCATTCTCCTGGTGTTTGCACAAGTGTCTTCTCTGCAGACCATGCTTCAGTCTCTTGGTTCTCCCTCTTACTGAAAGAGAGAAGCAGAGGCCCGGCACATACTCGGCTGCTTAGGGCTCAAGCCAAGTTCACAAGCTTCCTGGGGAGCCTAGTAAGATGAAGGCACTGCAGAGCTTCCCCAAAAGAGGCGTCGGCTTTTCATGGATCCTCGAGCCCAGGAACTTGATAGGTGAGACATCACAGTTCATCAGAAGACACAAGCAAACTCCGGTGAGAGGGTAACGGTCAAAGATTTTATTCTCTCAGAGAAGGGGTTCTAAGGCTGTAAGCAGGAGGCAGAAGACTTTATTGCAAGCGTAGTTAGGTGATGGCAACCTACGGTTTTCACTGGGAACTGGGATCGAGAGTGACCCGACCTCCTACTCATGCTCGTCTCTCCCTGTCTCTGCCTTTTGTGTCTCTCCCCCTCTCTCGCTCCTTTTCCTCTCAGCCTCCTCTGTCTCTTTCATCTCTCTTCCCCTCTCTCTGTCTCCCTTCTCCCCATCTCTCTCCTTTTCCTCTTCTCTCTCCCTCCTCATCTCTGCCTGCCACTGTTCAGGCCCCTGGGGCCCCACGTGGATGGGCGGACACAGGACTCCCAGGCTACCTTTCATAGCGCAAGCACAGGGCTGCAGGACCTTGGTCCCCACCTCCCAGCATCCTCGAAATGAGGGGTGTGGGGTGTGCTGTGCTCTCCTGAGTGGGCGCCCCACACTCCAGGAAGCAGAAACTGCAGGTCACAGCTGGCTCGAGTGGTGCGCCCACAGGAAGTGGGCTGCCAGCTTCCATCATGTGATCTGCTGAGGCCAAAGCAGAGGACAGCGGCCCAGGCCCGTCTCTGCAGCAGGGTGGGGGTAAGGGTGGGCTTGGGGGTGGGGATGGGGATGGGAGCCGCCAATGCAAACTGGCCCCTGGCTGGTTTCCTACCCTGCACCCTGCCATGCAAGGCCTCCTCTCCCACCCCTACCCCTGTCTGCCACACCTCCACCCCTAGGTTGCCCCACACCCAGGCTCCAGAAGTCTCCCAGGATCCAGGAGCTAAGGGCAACCACTGGGTTCCACAGCCCCTAGTCCATGAGTCAGCCACCCCTCTGCGTGCTGACAAACCTGGGCTCTCATGCCCCACCCCAAGCCAACCACACAGCCCTGTCCCCCCACCAGCATTATTACCGCCTCCTGATTTTAGCCCTGACAGCCCTGCTTCCTGGTAACCTTGCCCCCTCCCACCCTGGTCCAGGCAAGCCCAAAGGCCAGCGCCCTCCACCCACCCTTCCTGGGGGCCACTCTACTATCTCCTTGCCCAGATGTCTTAACCTGACTTCACCAAGATAGAATAAATAACAGGGATGAGGCCCCGGACTCCGCCAGGAAGATGTGCCAAAATACTCTCCGTTTAGAAGCAGGAACAGTGATGGGGCCTATGGATGACCCCAGGATTGTCACCCAAGCAGGAAGAAGGGCAAGGAGCCTGGTTTCCTGCCCTTTGTGCTCACACTGTGGCTGAACTGGAACCAGGAGAGACAGATCTGGCCCCTTAAGCATCCATAGTAGGAGCACTACCCACAATTAGCCACCCACAATGGGGAAAGGTAATGCCCCAAAAGGAATTTTGGAAGGGGAAATGGATGTGGGCGGCCCAAAGGGCAACTAAAGGGAGCCTGATGGCCCATAGCAAATCCTGATAACATGGACACTTTGTCTCAAGCAGGAAGAGCTACGGCAGGGAGAAAAGGATCTTTGCTGATGTTGAACATCAACAGGGTAAGCCTCTTTTCTGCAGTTACATTATTGCTACAGTTGTGAAAACCCTGACATTAGTCTCTATAAACTCCTCCAGCTCATCACTAACTGAAAACTAGTTATTCAATAATCCTATACCCATTGCTGAGCAGCCACTCTTTTAGAATATTACTTTTTTTTTTTTTTTTTTTGAGACAGAATCTATCTCTGTTGCCCAGGCTGGAGTGCAGTAGCATGATCTCGGCTCACTGCAAGCTCCGCCTCCCGGTTTCACGCCATTCTCCAACTCAGCCTCCTGAGTAGCTGGGACTACAGGTGCCCGCCACCACGCCCAGCTAATTTTTTTTGTATTTTTAGTAGAGACGGGGTTTCACCGCATTAGCCAGGATGGTCTCGATCTCCTGACCTCGTGATCCACCCACTTCGGCCTCTCAAAGTGCTGAGATTACAGTCATGAGCCACCCCGCCCAGCCCTAGAATATTACTTTTTTAAACATTGGTGTAGGTCCAAAGTCAGGATAAAGAATAGGTTGAGCCTTTAGGGAAGTTGGAGTTCTCTGGAGAAACAGAACCAATGGGATGTATATGCAGAGGGAGAGGAATTTAATTTTAAAAATTGGCTCCTGCCATTGTGAAGGCTGGCAAAGTCCAAAATCTGCAGGGTCAGCAGGCAGGCTGGAGACCCACGGAAGAGGGGCAGCTGAGTCCACTCACAGGATTCCCTCTTCTTCTGGGCAGGTAATCATTTTCCTATTAAGGCCTTCAGCTGATTGAGTGAGGCCCACCTACCTTTTCAAAGGTCATCTGCTTTACTCAAAGTCTGTTGATTTAAATGTTAATCACATCTAAAAAATACCTTCACAGAAATATCTAAAATAATGTTTGGTCAAATTTGGGTATTGTGGCCTAGCCACATTGACACATAAAATTACCCATCACAGACGGGTCTCAGAAAAAGAACTGGGAAGGTTTGAATGCCTTTACAGCCAACTGTAGCCACAGCGTGACCTTGGGCAGTCACTTGTCTCTCTGAGCCTCATTATCTGTAAAATGAGAGGTTTGAATTGGGTGGTCTCTAAGGGTTTGGGGGATAAAATGGGAAGGTGAGTGTGAACATCTAGTCTGTCTCCCCTCCCGGATTCTCACAGGGGAATTTCCAACAGAGTTTGGGATGGCAGGGACTTTGATCAGACATGGAAAGGAGGCAGAGGATGCTAGTTAAGGGGTTTCCTACCCAGCACCCATTTCCTTCTGCCCTGCAGTATCCCAGCTTTCATTCAGATACCCACCTTCCCTCACATAAGCCATGTGCTTCAAGACTGACCTCACTGCCAGCACCAGGGATTGGTCCAATTGGCCTAAGCGGATTTCTATCCACAACCATTGATTGTTTCAGGAAACCAGGCCTGAGCGGATTCACGCATGACATCTCCCTGGACACAGGGATGGGTTCACAAAGGGGTTGGAGTCACTGAGATGTGAGGAGAAGTCTGCTGGCAGCTTCTGGGACATTACACCCTGGTGCTGAAGAGATCGCTGCTGGAAGAGGCTGTCTTCCTGGGCATGTTGTCAGGTGAGGCCTAGAATTGTGGCAGGCACCTTGCTGCCAGCACAGGGGAAAGATGAGCCTGGGGAGTCCCAAGAACCAGAGTGGGAGCCCTGATTGCCCCACATCCCATCCCCCACCCCCACCAGTGACGGACCTTTTAAGCGATGGGAGCCAATAAATCCTCTTTATTTCTGTTACCATAGCAAATGGAAACCTAACAGAGACACTATAAAGGCTACTATTCCAATGCTTCTGGAATTGGTGCTGGGAGAACCCTGACAGAGCCCTTCTCCTCTCCTGTCTTGGAGGGCCGAGGGCGGGCCGACCCAGCACGCAGGAGGCCTGCGCCTCAGATCCTTCTCACTGAACCAGGCAGCAGATCCACGCCGTGGGGCTTCCTCCCACGTGAGCAAACGCAAGAAACGACCCTGCAAATCAAAGACGACCACCCGGGAGAAGCAGGAGAAACTCCCCAATTTGAAGTGAATGTATCAACATTTCAGAAAAGGTAGAAAGTGGATGTTGCTGTTTAATCTGCTCAGCATCCCTCCCCCACCTCTTTTGATAATTGGCCTCAGCAGGGTGGGTGGCCCATGTCTTTAATCCCAGCACTTTGGGAAGTCAAGACAGGTGATCACAGGAGTTCCAGACCAGCCTGACCAACACAGTAAAACCCCATCTCTACTAAAAATACAAAAATTAGCTGAGCATGGTGGTGCACACCTGTAATCCCAGCTACTTGGGAGGCTGAGGCAGGAGAATCCCTTGAACCTGGGAGGTGGAGGTTGCAGTGAGCCAAGATCACACCACTGCACTCCAGCCTGGACGACAGAGTGAGACTGTGTCTCAAAAAAAAAAAAAAGATTCTGTCTCAAAAAAAATTATAATAATAATTGGCCTCATCCAGTGGACACAGTTCTGGGAATGACACCGAGGCTAGGCCAATTGGCCTCTCCTGAAATGTTTCCCTGAAGCTGGAAAAGAGAAACTCTATCCAGAGCTCAAAGGAGATGAATTTGATGCTACCAGTGTTCATGTTTCTAATTAAGGGACAAAAATCTAACTGCAGAGGGAGGAAATGAAGCCAGTGAAGCCAGGGGGAGATGAGAGAGAGAAAGAGAAAGACAGGGAGAGAGAGAGAGAGAGAGAAGCAGGAGAGAGAATAGCACCTGGAATCTCTGAGGTTCCTGGAGATGTCCTGGTTTCATCACCTTCCCCGTTAACTTCCCAGTAACGTTCCCTTTCTCCTAAAGCCAGCTGGGTTTTTGTTTCTTGCATTTGAAGTGTTCTGGCAAACAGAGCTTCTGCTTCGTGTTTTCTTCCAGTCACATTGAAGGGACCATTGACCAATACAGAGCAAGAAGTCCAAAGGAGGAATCACTCTAGATCCAAAAAGATGTTCATGGAGAAAGAAACTACAAAGAGGCAGAAATGCCAAACACTGATTTAGTGTAGACGCACAAGAAATTCACCTAGAATGCAGAGAAGAAATATGAGAAGTACAAAATCAAGAATGATGTGGAAGATTTATTCAGGAGATCCAGTGTAGACATACGTACAGACCAACAATCCTTTATGCAAAACCGTTGGAGTCAGGTGTGTTTCAAAATTCAGCGTTGGAAGATTTTAGAAAGATGGTGTGGGGCATGTGCTGATATATACACCTCCCTGCAGCGTCTAGGTCAGTACCCTGTAACTGAAACCATCAACACTTTTGTAGGAAAACACAGAGGGAAATAAAGACGACAAATAGACATCATGTCCGGTCAGGGTTTACTGCCAAATAAATGTGGCCAACTCATGGGAACATTTTGGGTTTTCAGACTTTAGGATTTTGGAATTGTGGCTAAAGGGACCTGTAATAGAAATCCCAGGAGGAAGGCACAGAGTTGATAAAATAGGAGCAATAGAATAGCCTGTGGCAGGAGGATTGCTTGAGGACAGAAGTTCAAGACCAGCCTGAGCAACACAGCAAGACCCTATCTCTACAACAAATATTTTTAAATAGCTGGGTGTGGTAGCACATGCCTGTAGTCCCAGTTACTTGGGAAGTGAAGACAGGAGGATCCCTTCAGGCCATGAGTTTGAGGCTGCAGTGAGCTATGATCGTGCCACTGCACTCCAGCCTGGGCAGCAGAGCAAAACTCTGTCTCTCTAAAATAAATAAATAAACTAATTAAAGTAAATTAAAATAAAAATAGGAGCAATTAAAGAGTCAAGCAGGGGAAAACATTCAAGTGAATATAGTAAACTTTGAAGCTCAAAAGGTCACAGAGTATTGGGCCGAATTAATTTAAACAAGGTCTAAATGCAGTCTGATCACATTTTAAATTTGAAAAATAAGAAAAAACACTATACGAATATGGAAAATTCGAATGAACAATTTACCGCATCAATTTAATGTCTCTATATCAAACTTTGTACCCCATACAGAGTAAATATCATTTTCTCCAAACATACGTATTTATAGAAACTGATTATATGCTAGGCCACAAGGAAGATCTCAATTAATTCTGAAAAGTAACTTGACCAAGGCAGCCCACCTGGGTGGGAAGGGAAGTAGGATCCTAATCCAGGACTCCACCTCTTTGCTTTTCCCAATAATCTAATATTCTCCAAGGACAAGTGAGTAGTAATTCACTTCCAAGTACTGGTCACAGAGACAAGTGTTATTTGTCTATGTGGTGATAAATTTGGTGATGAAGACCAACTGGCCAAATGCTTAGAACAATGTGAATATTCAATAAGTGTTAGTTGAATGAATGAATGAATGAGCAAATGAACACATGAAGCAAAAGAGACTCAGCATGGAATTTTGATATAGGATATACTCAAAAGTGCCACTTTTCTCTAGAATGTGCCCAAGACAAGGTTGGAGAAGGCAGCCTTGTCTTTATAAAGTTAGTGATGTAGCCAAGCAGCCATTAGATACCATTAGAAGAAGCATTAAAACAAGGATGTCTACATGGCCAAAAAGCAGTAAAACTTCCCTAGGGTGGTGGGGATCAACGGGAGATGGGGCCTAGCAAGCCTTAATGCTCTTCACTTATTTTCAGTCAAAACTTTTAAGCTTCCTCCATGATGACCAGCCCCAAAGTAATGCACATTTAATTCAGCTTCTAATGCAGGGAAATCAATAGCATTGCACCACAGACAGTTTATTACATGTAATCTGAAGTTTAACACATAAATAAGCAATATACAGAAACCGTAGCACTTAAGGGTTCAATCTAGGGTCTCATTTTCTCCCACAAATCAAAATACTTATATTGTCTTAAAATATTTCACATTATAAAAAAAAATTTTTTTTTTTAAATCCAGGCTGGAATTGCTTGAAGCTTTTTTATTTTCTTCAACTTTTATTTTAAATTCAGGGGTACAGGATGTGCAGGCCTGTTACATAGGCCTGAAACTTTTCTGGTTTTTTTTTGTTTGTTTTTTTGTGTTTTTTTTGTTTTTGTTTTTTGAGACAGTGTCTCACTCTATTGCCCAGGCTGGAGTGCAATGGCGTGATCTCTGCTCACTGTAACCTCCGCCTCCCAGGTTCAAGCAATTCTCTTGCCTCAGGCTCACCAGTAGCTGGGACAACAGGCGCACACTGCCATGCCCAGCTAATTTTTTGTATTTTAGTAGAGATAGGGTTTCATCGTATTGCCCAGGCTGACCTTGAATTCCTGAGCTCAGGCGATCTAGCCGCCTCGGCCTCCCAAAGTGCTGGGATTACAGGCGTGAGCCACTGCGCCCGGCCACTTTTCTTTATAAATATAATGTTTTTTATTTTAACAATACTTTTACAGTTAACAAGTTGTTCTCAGGTATCTTACCCTATTTTGATCTTCCTCCTCAAATGAAGAGCCCAACTACAAGAACGAGGAGCGCCTAACACCCACCCAGTCTAGGGTGTTATTAGTCCCAAAAGGGACTTTATTCTATTTGGAGCTGGTGGGGGTGGGGAGATGGAAGCAGGAAGAACCTAAATTGTGTCTACCACTGGAATTCAGACATGTTTAGACTTGCTAGGGTAGGCTCACCAGAAGGCTTTATGTCTTCTGCTGGTTTGTTTTGTAGGTTTTTGGAGATCTCAGGTGGAGAGGGTTGAATTCATCATACCTCTCAATTAATGGTACATTATCATCACCAAGGAACTGCTCTTGTTTTATTCAATTATGTACTTGCCTTTTTTACACTATCTGCACTTTTTAATTTTATTTATTTATTTATTTTTGAGACAAGGTCTCACTTTGCTGCCCAGGCTGGAATGCAGTGGTGCAATCATAGCTTATTATAGCCTCAACTTCCCGGGCTCAATCGATCTGCCTGCCTCAGCTTCCTGAGTAGCTGGGACTACAGGTGCGTGCCACCAGACCCAGCTAATTTTTTTGTATTTTTTGTAGAGATGGGGTTTCACCATGTTGCCCAGGCTAGCCTCGAATTCCTGGGCTCAAGCGATCTGAGCCCAGTAATTCCACCTTGGCCTCCCAAAGTGTTGGGATTACAGGCGTGAGCCACAGCAGCCGGCCTACACTCCATTTATATGAAGTACAAAACAGGCAAAGCTATTCTCTAGTTACCAGGGTTGGGGATGCTGGGGGTGTTCCTGAGGTGCAGATAATACTTTAGGGTTTTTTTGTTTTTTTTGTTTGTTTTGTTTTTTAATTTGAGTCGTGTTTATATAGAGTTACTCATTTTGCAAAAATCTATTGTGCTGTATACTTATTATTGGTGTAGATTTCTCTATGTGTATGCTTCACTTCAAATTTTACTTGAAAAAGTCCTGTTGGAATTTTGAATGGACTTGCATAAATTTGTCGATGAATTTGGGAGATAACTGACATCTTAAAATTGTTAAGGTCATCTTATCCATGAACATGTTACTAATGAATTTTTTTTTTTCCTTTGAGACAGAGTCTTGCTCTGTCACCCAGGCTAGAGTGCAGTGGTATGATCTTGGCTCACTACAACTTCTGCTTCCTGGGTTCAAGCAATTCTCCTGCCTCAGCCTCCCGAGTAACTGGGATTACAAGCACCCACCACCATGCCCAGCTAATTTTTGTAGTTTTAGTAGAGGCGTAAGCCACCGTGCCCGGCCGCTAAAATTTTAAGAGAGGTATTTGTCATGAGGGATATTGGTCTGTAGCTTTTTGGTTTGGAATTGTTTCTTTTGTTTTTCCTTGCAAACTCTTTTCTGGATTTAGTATCAGTGTAATGTTGGCCTCATAGAACGAGTTGGGGGGTATTGACTCCTCTTCAATTTCCTGAAAGAGTTTGTGTAGAATTGGCATTATTTATTACTTAAATGTGATAGAATTCACCAGAGAAGCTACCTGGGCCTGAAATTTTCTCTGGAAGGATTTTTAACTTCAGATTATATTTCTTTAATAGACAAGGGCTCTTCAGGTTATCTATCTCTTATTAAATGAGTTTTGGTAGTTTGTGTCTTTCAAGAAATTTGTCCATTTCATCCAAGTTTTCATATAAATTCTCCTAAGGCTAGGCATGGTGGCTCACACCAGTAATCCCAGCGAGGTGGGAGATTGTCAGAGGTTTGAAATTTGAGACCAGCCTGAGCAACATCACAAGACGCTGTTGCTTCAAAACATTTTTTTAGACGGAGTCTTGCACTGTTGCCCAGGCTGGAGTGCAGTGGCACAATCTCAGTTCACTGCAAGCTCCACCTCCTGGGTTCACGCCATTCTCCTGCCTCAGCCTCCCAAGTAGCTGGGACTACAGGCGCCCACTACCACGCCCGGCTAATTTTTTGTATTTTTAGTAGAGACGGCGTTTCACTGTGTTAGCCAGGATGGTCTCAATCTCCTGACCTCGTGATCTGCCTGCTTCGGCCTCCCAAAATGCTGGGATTACAGGCGTGAGCTACTGCACCCGGCCACTTCAAAACATTTTTTAAAATTAGCTGAGTGTCATGGTACATGCCTGTAGTCCCAACTATTCAGGGGTCTGAGGTGGGAGGATCACTTGAATATAGGTGTTTGAGGCTGCAGTGAGCTATGATCATGCCACTTCAGTTAGTCTGGGTGACAGAGTAAGATCTTAACTCAAAAATAAAAGTCATAAAATTGTTCATTGAATATCCTTATCATCCCCTAATATCTGAATGTCTGTAGGGATGTTGGCTGTCTCATCGCTGATATCGCTAATTTGTATCCTCCCTTTCTTTCCTGATTAGTGTGGCTAGAGGTTTTCTTTTTCTTTTTTTTTTTTTTTTTTTTTTTTTGGAGATGGAGTCTTGCACTGTTGCCCAGGCTGGAGTGCAGTGGCGCGATCTCTGCTCACTGCAAGCTCTGCCTCCCAGGTTCATGCCATTCTACCTCAGCCTCCCAGGGGTTTTCAATCTTACTGATCTTCTCAAAGAGCTTTTTGTTTCAATGAATTTTTTCTGTTTTCTAGCATGTTGATTTCCACTCTAATCTTTGCTATTTCCTTCCTTCTGATTACTTTGGATTTAATTTGCTCTTCTTTTTTAAGAATCTTAAGGTGGGCCGGGCGCGGTGACTCAGGCCTATAATCCCAGCACTTTGGGAGGCCGAGGTGGGAGGATCATGAGATAGAGACCATCCTGGCTAACACGGTGAAACCCTGTCTCTAGTAAAAATACAAAAACAAAATTAGCCAGATTTGGTGGTGGGCGCCTGTAGTCCCAGCTACTGAGCAGGCTGAGGCGAGAGAATGGCGTGAACCCGGGAGGCAGAGCTTGCATTGAACCGAAATCGCGCCACTGCACTCCAGCCTGGGCGAAAGAGCGAGACTCCGTCTGACAAAAAAAAAAAAAAAGAATCTTAAGTGGAGACTGAGAACATTGACATGAGAAAAGTAGATCAATGGACTCGAACAGAGTCCTGAAATAGACCTGCATATATATGGACAACTGGTTTTTTATAAAAGTGCAAAGACAATTCAGTGGACAAAGGATAGTCTTTTAAATAAATGGTACAAGAATAATTGGACGTTCACATCCAAAAAAATGGATTTTGATTGCTATCTCACAACATACTCGAAAATTAACTCAAATATATCGTAGACCCAAAAGGTAAAATCTAAAACACTAAAATTTCTAGAAGAAATATAGAAGAAAATTTTTTTGACCTTGCATTAGGCAATGATTTCTTTTCTTTTTCTTTTTTTTTTTTTTTGAGACGGAGTATTTCTTTGTCACCCAGGCTGGAGTGCAGTGGCGCAATCTCGGCTCACTGCAAGCTCCGCCTCCTGGGTTCACACCATTCTCCTGCCTCAGCCTACCGAGTAGCTGGGACTACAGTCGCCCGCCACCATGCCCGGCTAATTTTTTGTATTTTTAGTAGAGATGGCGTTTCACTGTGTTAGCCAGGATGGTCTCGGTCTCCTGACCTCGTGATCTGCCTGCCTCCGCCTCCCAAAGTGCTGGGATTACAGGCAATGATTTCTTACTACACCAAAAGCATAATCCATAAAAGAAGAAATTGATAAACTGGACGTCAGCAAAAGAATCTCTGCTCTTTGAAAGATCTTGGTAAGACAATAAAAAAGCCCAGAGACTGCAGTAATATTTGAAAATTATATATTTAATAAAGGACTTGGATCCAGAATATACCCAGAACTCTCAACACTCGATAGTAAGAACTCAATTCTTTTAAATGGGCAAAATATTTGAACAGATATTTTACCAAAGAAGACATGTAGATGGCAAATAAGTACAGTTATGTGTCACTTAGCAACAGAGATATGTTCTGAGAAATGTATTGTTAGGTGATTCTATCACTGTGCAAACATCATAGACTGTACTATACAAACCTAGATGGTATAACCTACTACGCACCTAGGATATATGGGATAGCCTATTGGATAGGCTACAAACTTGTACAGCATGTTACTGTCTTGAATACTGTAGGCAATTGTAACACAACGGGAAGTATTTGTGTATCTAAACATAGAAGTGGTACAGTAAAAATATGGTATACAACATAGAAAATGGTACACCTGGATAGGGCATTTACCCTTCAATGGAGTTTGCAGGACTGGAAGTTGCTCTGAGTGAATCAGTGAGTGAGGGTGAGTCACTGCGAAGGCCTAGGACATTACTGTAACTACTGCGGACTTCATAAACACTGTACACTTAGGCTACACTAAATTTATTATTTATTTATTTATTTTGAGACGGTGTCTCGCTCTGTCAGGCTATCATTGCACTCCAGGCTGGAGTGCAATGGCATGATCTAGGCTCGCTGCAACCTCCACCTCCCAGGTTCAAGCAATTCTTCCTGTGTCAGCCTCCCGAGTAGCTGGGATTACAGATGCCCTCAACCACACCCAGCTAATTTTTTTTTCTGGTTTTTTCTTTGAGATGAAGCCTTGCTCTGTCGCCCAGACTGGACTGCAGTGGCACAATCTCAGCTCACTGCAACCTCCGCCACCTCACACTGGGCTAATTTTTGTATTTTAAGTAGAGATAGGGTTTCACCATATTGACCAAGCTGGTCTCAAACTCCTGACCTCATGATCCGCCCACCTCAGCCTCCCAAAGTGCTGGGATTACAGGCGTGAGCCACCCACTGCCCCCAGTCTATTTTTTAAATATTTTTCTTTCTTCAATAATAAATTAACCTTAGCTGGCCGGGCACGGTGGCTCATACTTGTAATCCCAGCACTTTGGGAGGCCGAGGCAGGCGGATCACGAGGTTAGGAGATCGAGACCACGGTGAAACCCCGTCTCTACTAAAAATACAAAAAAAAAAAAATTAGCCGGGCGTGGTGGCGGGCACCTGTAGTCCCAGCTACTCAGAGAGGCTGAGGCAGGAGAATGGCGTGAACCCGGGAGGCGGAGCTTGCAGTGAGCCGGATTGCGCTACTGCACTCCAGCCTGGGCGACAGAGCGAGACTCCGTCTCAAATAATAATAATAATAATAAATTAATTAATTAATTAACCTTAGCTTACTGTAACTTTTTAACTTTATAAACTTTTTAATATTTTAAAATTTTTGACTTTTTTGGGATAACGCTTAGTGGAAAACACACATTGTGAAACTGTACAAAATTATTTTCTTCATATCATTATTCTATAAGCATTTTTCTATTAAAAAGTTTTTGTTTTTTTTTTTTTTTTTTTTTTACTTTTAAACTTTTTTGTCCAAGACTAAGACACAAACACATACATTAGCCTGGGCCTACAAATGGTCAGGATCATCAATATCACTAATATCACTGTCTTCCACCTCCACGTCTTGTCCCACTGGAAGGTCTTCAGGGGAAATAACACGCATGGAGCTGTCCTTTCCTGTGTTAACAATCCCTTCTTCTGGAACACCTCCTGAAAGACCCAGCCATTCCACTCCTAAGTATTTATCCAAAAGTATGAAAGTATAAGTCAATATAAAGACTTGAATATGAATATTCAAAGCAGCTTCATTTGTATTAGTTCAAAACTGGAGACGACCCAAATCTGCATCAATAGGTGAATGAATAAATTATGGTATATACAAACCATGGAATAACACTACTCGGCAATAAAAAGGAATATATTATCGATACACACAACCCCAGGGATGAATCTCAAAGTAATTGTGCTGAGCTAAAGAAGCCAGACAAAAAGATTGCTGGACCATTCTATTTGTATAAAATTCTAGAAATGAAAATTGATCTATAGTGACACAGAAAGGTTAGTGGCTGCTTGGGGACAGGGACAAGGGTTCAGGGAGAGGTAAGAGGGAAGGGTTACAAAAAGCACATGAGAAGACTTTTGGGAATGATGGATATATGTTCAGTAGTTCTAGGAGTGGTGATTGCACAGGTATGTACATATGTCAAAACTTAAATTGTTTAAAATGTACTGTCAACTGTAGATCAGTTATACTTCAATAAAACTGTATAAAGATGGCATGTCACCAGGTGCAGTGGCTCACACTTGTAATCCCAGCACTTTGGAAGGCAGAGGTGGGCAGATTGCTTGAGCCCAGGAGGTTCAAGACCAGCCTGGGCAACATGGCAAAACCCCATCACTGCCAAAAGTACAAAAAAATTAGCCCAGTGTGGTCGTGTGCACCTGTGGTCCCTGCTACTTGGGAGACTGAAGTGGGAGGATCTCTTAAGCCTGGGAGGCAGAGGTTGCAGTGAGAAGAGATTGTGCCACTTGTACTCCAGCTTGGGAGATGGAGTGAGACCCCGTCTCAGAAAAAAAAAAAAAAAAAAAAAAAAAAAAACATGTCTTTTATCTGAGTCTTTTAAAACATCCTTTGAAAGAGTTTTATATTTTTCCTCATAAAGATTTTGTGCATTTGTGTTAGTTTAATTCCAGGATACACAATAATTTCTGGTGCTATTGTGTCATATCTTAATTCATATTTTCTCATTACTTATTGAATCAGTAGTATCAGTTACATCACTTATGTATGGCTGCATAATAAACCACTCCCTAAACTCAGTGAATAAACACAACCGGGCCAGGCACAGTGGCTCACACCTGTAATCCCAGCACTTTGGGAGGCCAAGGCGGGCAGATCACCTGAGGTCAGCAGTTTGAGAACACTCTGTCCAATATGGTGAAATCCCATCTCTACTAAAAATACAAAAAAATATGAGCCAGGTGTGGTGGTGGGCACCTGTAATCCCAGCTGCTCAGGAGGCTGAGGCAGGAGAATCGCTTCAACTTGGGAGGCGAAAGTTGCAGCGAGCCGAGATTATGCCACTACACTCCAGCCTGGACTACAGACAGAGCAAGACTCCATCTCAAAAAAAAAAAAAAAAAACCCACAACCATGTTATTACTCATGATTCTGGGGGGTCAGAGTTTCAGGCAACTCTCTGCAGAAAGTGCTCCACATGACATCAGTGGGGTGACTGGACTGTTAGAGGCTTCAAGATGGCTTCATTCACATGTTTGAGGGCCTGGTGGTGGGCAGGAGAGCAAAGGCACATTGCAAAGGGATGGATCTGGACAGGCATGATTCGCTGGAGATAGTTTTTAAATATTTTACCTTAGTGAGGAAGAACACTGTATTGGTTAGATTTATGTGTCAACTTGACTGGGCCATGGGGTGCCCAGCTATTTGGTCACACATTATTCTGGGTGTTTCTGGGTGAGCTTAACATTTAAATTGGTAAACTGAGTCAAGCAGATTGCCCTCCATAATGTGGGTGGGCCTCATCCAATAAGTTGAAGGCCTGATCAGAACAAAAGGCTGACCATCCCCCAAGTAGGAGAATTCTCCTGCCTGATGGCCTTTGAAATGAGTCATTGGCTCTTCCTGGTTCTACAGTAGCTTCCTGACTTCAGACTTAAACTGAGATATCGACTCAGACTTGGGCTGATTTGGATTTGCCAGCCTCCATAATTGCATAAGCCAATTCCTTCTAATAAATCCTTTTTTATTCCCTATGAATGAATGAATGCACCATAGTGATTGTTTCTCCAGAGACCCCTGACTATTAGTTTTTTTTAGATGGAGTCTTGCTCTGTTGCCCAGGCTGGAGTGCAGTTGCACAATCTGGGCTCATTGCAACCTCCACCTCCCAGGTTCAAGCAATTCTCCTGCCTCAGCCTCCCAAGTAGCTGGGACTACAGGCATGTGCCACCACGCCTAGCTAATTTTTGTATTTTTAGTAGAGATGGGGTTTCACCACGTTGGCCAGGATGGTCTCAATCTCTTGACCTTGTGATCTGCCTGCCTCGGCCTCCCAAAGTGCTGGGATTACAGGTGTGAGCCACTGCGCCTGGCTATTAATTTTTTAAGTGATCATTTACACAGCAATGTTGGTGAACTTTCTGATTCATAAATTTTTTGCTTCCCTAATAATCCTTATAACTCCAATTTATATTTCTTGCCTTATAATGATGGCAAAGACTTCCAATACTACAATTAAAGGTAGCTTTGACAATGGCTATCTTTGCCTTTTTTCCCCAATTCAATGCAAAATGACTCTGAAATTTCTCATCTGACCATAATGTCTTTCTGTAGGTTTTTAGTAGATGTCAGGTTAAGGGTATTCTATTCCTAACTTTCTGATAGTTTTTTTTAATCATAAATAGCTGTTTACCTTTGCCAAATGCTTTTTCTGCATTTACTGAAATAACTGTATGTTTTGCTTTTATATTGATTAATTTTCTAATGTCAAATTACTTTGATGGGCCTGACTTTTGTCCTCTTTTCTATTTGATTTACTAATATTTTATTTAGAATTTTCCCATCTTTGTTGTTAAGCAAAATGAGCCTTATTTTCTTTTACTGTTTTATATGACTTTAGAATCAAGTTTATACCTGCTCCACAGAATGATTTGGGTGACTTTCTATTTTTATTTTCTGGAACAACTTGCACAAGACATGAGGTTTTATTCCTTGCAAGTTTGGTGAAACTTACCTATGGAATTATCAGGACCAGAGAATTTGAGGGTTGTGGAGATATCCTGATTACAAATTTTTTTTTTTTTTTTTTTTTTTTTTTGAGACAAGGTTTTGCTCTGTTGCCCAGACTGGAATGCAGTGGCGTGATCTTGGCTCACAGCAACTTCTGCCTACTGGGCTCAAGCGATCCTCCCACCTCAGCTCCCCAGGTAGCTGGCATTACAGGCACGTGCCATCACACTCAGCTAGTTTTTGTAGAAATGGGGGTCTCACTATGTTGCCCAGGCTGGTCTCAAACTCCTGAGCTCAAGCGGTCCACCCACCTTGGCCTCCCAAACTGCTGGGATTACAGGTGTGCGTGCCACTGCGCCTGGCCACTTTTTTGTTTTGCTTTTGTGTTTGTTTTTGAGGCAGGGTCATCCCACTCTGTTGCCCAGGCTGGAGTGCAATGGCGCGATCTTGGCTCACTGCAACCTTTGCCTCCTGGGTTCAAGCAATTCTCCTGCCTCAGCCTCCCAAGTAGCTGGGATTACAGGCCTGCGCTACCACACCCAGCTAATTTTGTATTTTTAGTAGACACAGGGTTTCCCCATGTTGGTCAGGCTGGTCTTGAACTCCCAACTGTTATGTGCGTCCATGTGAAGAGAGTCCACCAACAGGCTTTGTGAGAGCAAGGCTGTTTTTTTCACTTGGGTGCAAGAGGGCTGAGTCTACAAAGAGAGTCAGCAAAGGGAGATAGGGGTGGGGCAGTTTAATAGGATTTGGGTAGGTAGTGGAAAATTACAGTTAAAGGTGGTTATCTCTTGTGGGCAGGGGAGGGGTCACAAGGTGCAGGGTTGGGAGATCATGAGACTCATTGTCCAGAGGAGGAATGTCACAAGGTCAATCGATTAGTTGGAGTGGGGCATGTATATGTGTAGGTCACAGGGGTTAAGATGGCTTAGCTCGGGCTCAGATGTCTGACATTGAGGATCCTTATCTTCCTCTGATGCCCTTCTATGAGAATGAATCTGTTTTGGAAGAAAACGCAATTAAGATTATCCATCACAACAACCATTAGCTCCAAATCTGTATTCATTCATTTTATTCATTATAAGTCTCATCTACCTGATGAGATAACTTTTTTGAAGACAGGAATTGTATGCTGTTTAACAGTGCTTTGATTCTTCCACAGTTCAGTCATCCTTGCTATCTTGCAGGGGACTGGTTCTAGGATACCGCCCCTGCTACAACGTACCAGAATCTGTGGATGCTCAATCCCTTACATATAATGGTGCAGTATTTGCATATAACCAACACACACACCCCATATACTTTACTTACTTAGAGACAGGATCACCCTCTGTTGCTCAGGCTGGAGTGCAGTGTCACAATCACAGTTCACTGCAGCCTCCACCTCCTGGGCTCCAGTGATCTGCCCACCTCAGACTCTTGAGTAGCTGGGACTACAGGTGCATACCACCACACTGGCTAATTTTTTTTATTTTGTTTTATTTTTAGTAAAGACAAGATCTCACTATGCTGCCCAGGTTGGCCTCTCAAAGTGTTGGGATTACAAGTGTGAGCCAGCATGCCTGGTCCCATGTACTTTTAAGTCATCACTAATAAAATGTACAGATATTGTACAATGGTGACAGTTGTTATACTGTACTTTCTATTTGTATTTTTATTGTTTCTTTTTTCAAATATTCAGCCTCATCTAGTTGAATCTGAAGATGTGGACCTGATGATAAAGAGGGCTGACTCTATCTAACTTAGGGTCTTGCATGCAGCTGGCACTTAATACATTTTATGGACTGTTTTAGCTAACATTCAACAGACAATTCCTAATAATTAAAAAAATCTCTGAAAAGTAGGAAAAAAAGGAAACCTGAGTCCTTCCTCTAAAGTGGCATGAAAACTAGCCAGGAAAGCATAGCGAGACCTTATCTCTACAAAAAAATTTTTTAAATTACCTGCTTGCCTGTAGTCCCAGCCACTCAGGAAGCTGAGGCAGGAGGATCCCTTAAGCCCAGGAGTTTGAGGTTACAGTGAGCTAGATCACACCATTGCTCTCCAGTCTGGGTGACAACAAGGCCCTGAGAAAGAAAAACAAAGAAAGGAAAGGGAAAAAAAAGGAAAGGAAAGGAAGGAAAGAGTATAAGTATTGAAAAGGAAGAGACAAAACTATCATTATTTGCATATGAAATGATAAATGTTAGTCAAAGAAGCCTAAGAGAATCAACTAAGATTTTACTGGAAGTAATATGAGAATTCAGTATGGTATATCAGCCTGGGTGACACAGTGAGATCATGTCTCAAATTTTTTTTATCTACATAAGCAGAATAGGCACAAAAAATTATCTAGAATATCTTTAATTTTTTTTTTTTTTTTTTGACAGAGTCTCGCTCTTGTCAACCAGGCTGGAGTGCAATGACACGATCTCAGCTCAGTGCAACCTCTGCCTTCCTGGGTTCAAGTGATTCTCCTGCCCCAGCCTCCCTAGTAGCTGGGATTACAGGTGCCTGCCACCATGTCTGGCTAATTTTTGTATTTTTAGTAGAGACAGGGTTTCACCATGTTGGCCAGGCTGGTCTCGAACTCCTGACCTCAAGTGATCCGCCTGCCTCAGCCTCCCAAAGTGCTGGGATTACAGGCATGAGCCACCATGCCTGGCCCTGGGCATCTTTTTAAACTGCAGGCACTGATTCAGTAGGTCTGAGCTGCAGGCTGAGACCCAGTACTTGTCTAATAGGCTTCCTCTGAAGCCAGGCTGCAATTCTGCACCACACTTTGAAGAGCAGGTTCAAGACCAATGTATTTTCTGCCATTTCAAACTACTGAAAAATCCTTCCTCCTATCTCAAGGTCTGTCTCAATGTAATTCCAGTTGCAGCCCCACCACACTAGTCCTGGCTACTTCCTGCAGAACCACATGGAACAAATTTAATTGACCTGAACTTGATAGTTTATCAGCTATGTTAAGGCAGCTAGCTGTTAGGGTCCCCTGAGTTTTCTTTTCTTTTCTTTTTTTTTTTGAGACAGGGTCTTTCTCTGTCACCCAGGCTGGAGTGTAGTGGCACAATCTTGGCTCCCAGGTTCAAGCGATTCTCATGCCTCAGTCTCCCCAGTAACTGAGACTACACGTGTGCGCCACCACGCCTGGCTAATTTTTGTATTTTTTAGTAGAGATGGGTTTTCGCCATGTTAGCCAGGCTGGTCTCAAACTCTCAGCCTCAAGTGATCCACCCACCACAGCCTCCCAAAGTGCTGGAATTATAGGCGTGAGCCACCACGCCCAGCCGACAATTAGACATCTTTGAAAGACTCTATAGCAGTTGACAATAACGCAGAAGTTTTGTTTTAGTTTATTGAAGTGACCCTTCTCCTGACTATGTAACCACTTATCTTCCTCTTCCCATTCATCTAATATGGGGTGATATAATATGTGATATTACCAATATAATTCTAATATATGCTTTTTGTGGAAAATTCAGAAAACATCGAAGCTAAACATGAAAATCTGCCAGGCAAAGTGGCTTACCCCTGTAATTCCAGCACTTTGGGAGGCCAAGGCAGGCAAATCACTTGAGACCAGGAGTTTCAGACAAGCCTGGCCAACATGGCAGAACCCTGTCTCTACTGAAAATACAAAACAGCCTGGCATGGTGGTGCACACCTGTAGTCCCAGCTACTTGGGAGGCTGAGGCAGGAGAATCGCTTGAACCCAGGAGGTGGAGGTTGCAGTGAGCTGAGATTGTGCCATTGCACTCCGGAAGCCTGGGTGACAGAATGAGACTCTGTCTCAAAAAAAAGAAAGAAAGTTGAAAATGAAAATCTCATATGATGCCATCATCTAGTGGCAACTACTGTTGACATTGGGTATATTTCTTTTATTTCTTTTCTATTTGCATATTTTATCTTGCTAAAACTCAATATCTTGCCTGTTTTAACAATAGATGTTCATTATAGAAAAAAGTGGAAAATACAAATATGCCAAAGAAGAAATAGAAATCCTCATGGTCCCATTACCTAGAAACAACCTCTAGTTACATTTTGATGTGTTTCCTTAAAGATGTTTAAATTGGCCGGGCACGATGGCTCACACCTGTAATCCCAGCACTTTGGGAGGCCAAGGCAGGTGGATCACCTGAGGTAAGGAGTTCGAGACCAGCCTGACCAGTATGGTGAAACCCCATCTCTACTAAAAATAAAAAAATTAGCTGGGCATGGTGGTGGGTGCCTGTAATCCCAGGTACTTGGGAGAAGCTGAGGCAGGAGAATCACTTTAACTCAGGAGGCGGAGGTTGCAGTGAGCTGAGATTGTGCCACTACACTGCAGCCTGGGCGACAGAGTGAGACTGTCTCAAAAAAAAAAAAAGAAAAAAAGAAAGAAATGGGGGATATATATTCTATACACATTAAAAAGATAGTAAGGAAATACTAAAACTAGTTCTACATAAATTCAACAACTTAGATGAAATGGACCAATTCCTCAAAAAAAGAAAGTAATCTACCACAATTCATCCAATATGAAATGGATAATAAGAACAGCCTTATGGCTATTAAGAACATTAAATTTGTAATAAAAAAATCACAAACAAGAAGTCTCCAGATTCAAATGATGTCACTAGAGAATTCTACCAGTTAAAAAATAATTAACACTGCCAGGCAAGGTGACTCACGCCTGTGATTCCAGCACTTTGGGAGGCCAAGGCTGGTGGATCACAAGGTCAAGAGATCGAGACCATCCTGGCCAACATGGTGAAAACCCGTCTCTACTAAAAATACAAAAATTAGCTGGGCATGCTGGTATGCACCTATAATCCCAGCTACTAGGGAGACTGAGGCAGGAGAATCACTTGAACCCAGGAGGCAGAGATTGCAGTGAGCCGAGATCATGCCACTGCACTCCAGCGGGGGTGACACAGCAAGACTCCGTCTCAAGAAAAAAAAAATAATAATAATTAACACCAATCCTACCCAAACTCTTTCAGAAAATAGAAAAGAACATTGCTTAATCATTTTAAGAAGTATTTACTCTGACACCAAAACCAAAGGAAGCACACACAAAAAAGGAGAAAACTGCCAAACAATATCCATCATAAATAAAGATGCAAAATCCTTAACAAAATATTAGCAAATAGAATTAATCAACATATGAGAATTACACAACATGACGAAGTGGGGTTTATTCCAAGGATAAATAGCTGATTTGGTATTTGAAAATTAATCAATGTAGTCTACTGTCATAAAAGGCTAAAAGAAAAAAATCATGTCAATTAATTTCAGAAAAAAATTATTTGACAAGATTCAACACCAACTCATAATAAAATTCAGATAAAATAGGTATAGGGGGCCGGGTGCGGTGGCTCACACCTGTAATCCTAGCACTTTGGGAGACCAAGGCAGGTGGATCACGAGGTCAGGAGTTCAAGACCAGCCTGGCCAAGATGGTGAAACCCCGTCTCTACTAAAACTACAAAAGTTAGCCAGGCACGGCCGGGTGCAGTGGCTCACACCTGTAATCCCAGCACTTTGGGAGGCTGAGGCGGGCAGATCATGAGGTCAGGAGATCGAGACCATCCTGGCTAACACAGTGAAACCCTGTCTCTACTGAAAATACAAAAAAAAATTAGCCGGGCTTGGTGGGGGGTGCCTGTAGTCCCAGCTACTCGGGAGGCTGAGGCAGGAGAATGGTGTGAACCCGGGAGGCGGAGCTTGCAGTGAGCCAAGATTGCGCCACTGCACTCCCGCCTGGGCTACAGAGTGAAACTCTGTCTCAAAAAAAAAAAAAAAAAAAAAAAAAAGTTAGCCAGGCGCAGTGGCAGGCACCTGTAATCCCAGCTACTCGGGAGGCTGAGGCAGGAGAATTGCTTGAACCTGGGTGGCAGAGGTTGCTGTGAGCTGAGATTGTGCCACTGCACTCTAGCCTGGGCGACAGACCAAGACTTCATCTCAAAGAAAAAAAAAAAGTATGAAAGGTATATGGGGAGAATTTCCTCAATTTGATTAAAAAAAAAAAAACCTGCCAAAAAATTAGTTAACATTATAAAGTGCTGGGATTACAGGCATGAGCCACTGCACCCGGCAGTCTTTTTTTTTTGTTTTTGAGACAGAGTCTCAGTCTGCTGCCCAGGATGGAATGCAGCAGCGCTGGAATGCTGAAGGGGGCCTGCCAGCGTTGTCGCCCCCGCCGCCACTTTGCTCCCTGCCCGCTCCCTCCCCGCGTTCCGCGTGGGACCCTCAGCGGCACCGCACCCACTCCCTAACGGCCGGTGCCCGCCGGGGGCACCATGGGTACCCTGCGCGCGCCCGCTGGCCCCGCCCGGCCCCAACGGCCCCAACGGCCCCAACTCCCGTCTCCTCCCAGCCCCCCGGAGCCGACCAGTGGCGGCGGCAGCCCCAAGTCCCGGGTACCTCAGACAAAAGGGCGGGTGGAGGAGGAGTAGCCGAGCCCAGAGTCCTGCTCCGGCGCCGCCGAGCACTGCCCGCCTCAGCCGACCAGCCCCGTCGGCTACTGGGCCTAGCCGAGACGAGAGGAGGGAAAGGCCGCGGAGGCGGCGGGGGCGCAAGCGGCCGGCTACCGCCTAGTTGTGCTGCCCGGACCAAGGAAGGAGAAGTGGGAGGAGCGGGGAGCTCGGCGTCCCGCGTCCTCCGCGGCTCAGGGCGACGACGCTCGCCACATCCGGTACCCTCCGGCGGTGGCGGTCGCAGCGGCCGTGGCGGTCGCAGCGCCCGCAGCTCGGGCCTCAGCCCCTGCCGCTGTGGTGACTCCGCCGCGCCTCGCCGTCGCCCCTGTCCCCGTCCCGCCGGCCACCCCGCCACCCCCGCCGCCAGGGACATGTCCAACCCAGGAAGCCGGAGGAACGGGCCAGTCAAACTGCGCCTGACAAGTGAGGGGGAGCGCCGGGCCGGGCTGGGCAGCCGCCGGGTGGGCGAGCTGGCGGGCGGGTACCTGTTGACTTGGGAAGGGCCAGGATCGCGATCAATGGTGAGTTGGCGGTCGGAGGAGTAGGAAGGCCTAGTTCAGGGAGAGTAATTGGAAAACCACTCGCTCCGGTTTGGACATTCTTTAAAAAGCCGAGGATGACTTGGGGAGGGAGGGTGGTCTTTTGCGGAGGGGAGGATACACAGGTTCACATTGCAGGCGGATTTCAGGCCGGAAAGTCTTGGTCAACGAGCCCGACGCTGCCTCCCGGGACTCGGGGAGCAGCCCCTGGTTTACCGCCCAGGTGGGCTCGTGAAGGGGATGAAGAGCTCCCGTGGCGAGGATTATTGAATCCGGTTGCTGACTGCGCGCAGTAAACACTCCTTAATAACGGGAGGGTGTGCGTGTGTGTTCCCGGGTTGTTACCTTGCACACCCACTTATGCCCGCGTGCAAAACCTTTACTCCCTGCCTCCGGTCACCGCTGCCGGGGCCGCACACCTTAAGCTCACGTCTCTCTGAGGAGAGGAGACTGGGGTTGACTTTTCCCGTGTGCCTGTCTGATCCGACGGCTCGGGCTCATTGTGCACTGTGTTTTGGAAGTGTCTGATTGTAGGGTGGCATGTTTGGGGTTGTACCTTGTAGGCCGCAGAACTTGTGTCGCTTCTAACTCCAGACCTGCTTTAAAAACACACTTTTGGGGGGGTAGGGGGTACTTTTCTAACTATGTGCTCATACAAACTTTAGAGCAAACTTTCTCTTACTCTACCCACCCTCCCCCTTCCTTTTTCTAAATGGAAAATAATGTCCGGAGGGGTTGCTAGATAGAAGACTACACTTACAAAGTGTTTATTATTCCAGGTGCATGAAATCTTTAACATTACAGGTACATTTTTTGCTTACAGTGCCATTTTTGGTATTCTTACATGGACACGTCACCCCCATTTTAGGAAAACTTGTATTTGGCTTGAAAAGGAATTGAAATCACGACGTTATCCTACCTTCACCATTTACCCCTGATAAATTGTCCACGTTTATATTCGGATGAGTGGTGAGAAAGGTAATTTTCCGTAGAAGATTAGTGTGTGCGTGCACGTGTACGAATGAACTGTAATTATGTTTGCCCATACTAGACTTTGAGATTTATTTGGGCTAATTTTGTAGTTGAATGCCTGTGTGTCACATCCCAGTACAGCTAGATGAAAACTTGCAGTGAATTTGGTATTTGACAATTTAGCTTGAATGTATGTTGGCTGCAATTTAAATAATATATTACCTTCATGACAGTTTTGCTTTCCCTAGGGAAAAATGCATTAACGAACCACCATTAACCGTTAACCACCATTAACGGAGTGGTTCTTAATGGAAAACCTGGATTGGAGGATACGTGTATTTCCCCCCACTCCCCCCCATTCAATGTCCTTATATTGGGAGAAGTCAATGGAAACCTTTCTAGGGGATCTTTGTTGCTTTAGAGTTTATCTGTTGCTATCTGGAATCAGTGATCGTCGAAAGAACATGCGATCCCAGGTGTGCAGAAAGTATCAGAAATAAGCTGTTTTCATTTACTTCCCTCTAGGCTATGTAGAGAAAATGAGGGAAAAAATAGGGATTTTGATTTTCTGCAGATAAAATGAGTTGAGGTTTTTAGTATGACTCAGTAGATTTTAAAGTGTTTATCTGTGGTTTCCGTACTGCCTATGATATATTATAAAAATTTATAAGTAAAGTTTGTTAAGAGGAAAGATTATGCTTATATTTTAGGGGAAGAGGGAATATTGAACTACATTTATAGAGTGATTTTGTTTCAGGTTTTTCTGAGGATTTTTTAAACACCCTGTGTCCACTTAATAGGAAAAACAGTTTGAGGTACTCTGAGTTTCTTACAACTATTTGTCTCTGAATAGTTTTCTCTTAAAATTTGACAAATGTTAAAAACATTGTCCTTCCTCCTTTGGTTACAGTAGAGTCTTCTGTTTTGCCAGGAAAGTGAACATTTTTTTTTCATTTTTGTTCATCATTTATAAATTAGATGGTATATATTTTAGCAAATAGACCTCAAGAGCTGGATTTAATTAGCAGCTTTTTAGGACATAAACATTAAAGGGTTAGATGGAAAAGATTGTTTTGACTGACTGGATAAATGACAGGGCTGTGTTTGATGTGCGTCCAGGAATTGGTCTGGAGCTGGTGCCCAACTTCTCAGTCCATCTTGAGAAGCCAAATAAGATATTTAACCTAGCCCTCATTTTGTTTAAAAAAAAAAAAAAGTTGATTCTTTGTAAAGACCTAGAAATGTTTGGCATACCTTTAGACTAAGTGTTTAACAGTTTGTTTAGATCTGGGTTCCCTAATAGAGGAAAAAAAATCACTTAAAAAAAGACAGATCCCACAGTGAATTTATATTTGGTTTGCAATACACTTGGGCTATAAGATGTTTTAAAATTATTGTTCTTTGCTATAAGTTAATACCATATCAGTATTTTAAATTTATAGAGTACCTTTGATTTCAAGATGCTGTATAAATTTTAGTTACTTGGTAATAAACTTATTGCGGAATTGCCCTTTTACTGAACGGTATAAACATTTTCTGCATGGTGACACACACACACACACACACACACACAGACACACACACACACAGTCTCACACACTCATACACTGTCTTTCTGAAGAAGAGGAAATATTTGAACCATGAGATCTCTGCCCACAATTGATATTAGACCTTTCCACATATTATTCTTAAAACCACAATCAGTGAATTGTTTGGTATTTGTCAATGCTAATAAGGCGGGACTAATTTAATCATTTGATCTCAAATTTTAGATTCCTCAGGCAATTGGGGGTTAGAACCCAATTTCATCCATCAAGCTACTTCTGTTCTTTGTGACACATTAACATACGATCGTTAAAATGGGCTGTATGGTAACACTATCAACTTCAATTAATATTTCTAGAACAAATTGATTATAAAATATATAATTTCTATATCATTATACCTATAGGACTGTCAGATACAGGCTTTTCTTACAATGACTTGGATAGAAAAATATTCTTTACAGTAAAACTTTAGGGTAATTTTTAGACCATTATTGTTTTTGAAAACCAAAGGCTGCAAAAAGCAGTTTAGTGTAATTTCTAATATTTTAAATTCTTAGGTATGGAGAAGTAGAATAAGATTACTCCTTCAGAACATTTATTTCAGACCTTTTTATAAATTTAATGTTTTTGTATGCTGCTTCTCATATTATTAATTTCAAAGCCCTTGGCAATAAGGAGGTTAACCTTGTCTATCATGTAAGGAAATTTAACTTTAAAAATTTCCCTTTAGATATGTTAGCGTCTTAATCTTGTTTCACTACATATTTTATTGATTCAAGGCTTTAAAAATTATAGCTTTATTCTATTACACAGGTTTTTAAGTATGCCTGTACACCATAATGACGTTATTTCTTTATTTATTTATTTGAGATGGAGTTTCGCTCTTGGCTGGAGTGCAATGGTGCGATCTCAGCTCACTGCAACCTGTGCCTCCCGGGTTCAAGCGATTCTCCTGTCTCAGCCTCCCGAGTTGCTGGGACTACAGGCGCATGGCGCCATGCCCGGCTAATTTTTTGTATTTTTAGTAGAGATGGGTTTCACTGTGTTAGCCAGGATGGTCTCTATCTCCTGACCTCGTGATCCGCCAGCCTCGGCCCCCCAAAATGCTAGGATTACAGGCATGAGCCACCACGCCCAGCCAAGAAAGTTTTTTAAATGCAAAGTTCTCTAGCCACTTTGTATTTACCACTAGATGTCTCACTAACTTCAGGAAATCTGATAGCTTTTGACCACATTAGAGTAACTTGGCTCTCAATTAAATCTTTGTAGAATAATATAATCAGGTTAAGATCAAACCTATTTTTTAAATTAAGATATTGAACTTGTATTTTTGATTATTGTGTTATTTAACAGAAAGGAAACATAAAAGGCTGTGACTTTCCTACTTAATTAAGGATCTGGAAGCCACATTTTATATGGAAAAAGTTTTTCTTTTATTTTTTTATTTCAGTAGATTTTGAGGGAACAGATGGTATTTGATTACATGAATAAGCACTTTAGTGGTGATTTCTGAGATTTTGGTGGACCCATCACCCAAGCAGTGTACACAGTACCCAGTGTGTAGTCTTTTATCCCTCACTACCCCGACCCTTTCCCCCAGTCCCTGTAGTCCAGTGTATCATTCTTATGCCTTTGCATCCTCATAGCCTAGCTCCCACATGTGACTGAGAAAATACGATGTTAGGTTTTTCATTCTTGAGTTACTTCACTTAGAATAATGGTCTCCGATTTTATCCAGGTTGCTGTGAATGCCATTATTTCTTTTTATGGCTGAATAGTATTCCATGGTATATATATGTGTGTGTGTGTGTGTGTGTGTGTGTGTGTACATACCACATTTTCTTTATCCACTCATTGACTGATAGGTATTTGGGCTGGTTCCATATTTTTGCAATTGCAAATTGTGCTGCTATAAACATGCGTGTGCAAGTATCTTTTTTGTATAATGACTTATTTTCCTCTGGGTAGGTACCCAGTAGTGGGATTGCTGGATCAAATGGTAGATCTACTTTTAGTTCTTTAAGGAATCTCCACACTGTTTTCTGTAGTGGTTGTACTAGTTTACATTACCACCAGCAGTGTAAAAGTGTTCCCTTTTCACTGCATCCATGCCAACATCTGTTATTTTTTTATTTTTTGACTATGGCCATTCTTGCAGGAGTGAGGTGGCGTCGCATTGTAGTTCTGATTTGCATTTCCCTGATACTTAGTGATGTTGAGCATTTTTCCATAAGCTTGTTGGCCTATCTTGGTTGGTATATCTTCTTTTGAGAATTGTCTATTCATGTCCTTAACCCACTTTTTGATGGAATTGTTTTTTTTTTTTTTTCCTGCTGATTTGTTTGCTTACTTTGTAGATTCTGGATATTAGTCCTTTGTCAGATGTTTTTCTTAATCCTTAAATTTTTTCCCCCTGAGATACGGTCTTGCTTTGTCAACCAGAGTGGAGTGCAGTGGCATGATCATGGCTCACTGCAGCCTCAACCTCCCAGGCTCAAGTGGTCCTCCCACCTCAGCCTCCTGAGTAGCTGAGACTACAGACTTACGCCACCACCCTTGGCTAACTTTTAAATTTTTTTGTAGAGGTGGGGTCTTACTATGTTGCCCAGGCTGGTCTCAAATTCCTGGGCTCAGGTGATCCTTTTACCTCAGCCTCCCAAAGTGCTGGGATTACAGGCATGAGCCACTGTGCCTGGCTAATTTTTAATTCTTTTTATTTTAATTTTTTAAAAAAGCAAGAAACCAGCAGAGAGACTTAATTCTTCAACTAGTTTAATAACACCCAAATGGAAAGTATAGAAATGTGATTTTTTGTTTTTGCTTATAAACATAAATTTATATGTTTAAGTAGTAGAGTAGAAATAACAAGATAGAGTAAATCCTTCCCAGGAGGAAATACTTCATGAATTGAGGGTGGAGGTAAAAACATTCTTCCACTGAACACATTTATAAATGGTTAGGTGTTATTGAAATACTATGCATAGCACTCAGCTTCAAGAACAATATAGTCAAACAGATTTAATACCCTAACTTACCAAGTTTCTTTGAAACATAACCCTTAAGTTTTGGTCTTCCTTTATTATTTGAAGGTGATAGATCACAGAATCCTAGAATTGGGGAACTGATACGTGAGTTGTCTGTCCTTGAAACTTGGCAAATTAGTATCTTAAAAAAATTAGCATTGATACCAACATGCAAAATTTCTCCAGTCACCAACACTTAACACTGTTTTGTTCTAGTATTTTCAGCTGTCCACAGGAAATCTACTCTATCCCAATATGTTTAACATGTGAAGTGCCATTTTTGTCTAACATTTTTAGTTCTACCTTTTAAATTTTTGTCAAAAAAATCATTTTCATTATTGCTTTGGGCCGAAAACTGTATTGTCATCTTTGATACAAGTTTCTTATTGATTTATATTAGATCTTTCAGAATAGCTCTCTTAATTTTCATTTCCTTTCCCTTTCCATATGACTTTCTTTGTTCAGGGTCTTTTCGTCCTACTGTTGGATGATTACAACAGCTTTATATATGGTCGCCTCTAATCTTTCTTTCTCCTAGTGGCCCTGAATACCACTGATAGAAAAATATGACTGTAATTACAGCCATGCTCAAGAACTTAAATGGCTCCCTGTTATCTACCTCAGTCAGTCCAAGCCCCAGTGTCTGATTTCTAAGCTTCTCTTACTGGATTATTCATTTTCAACAGTATTTACTTTTACACCTTAGCACAAGCTCTTTGGTTAGACTCTTCAAAGTCTTTTAAATACTGTATTGTCATACCCTCCTTGGCGCTCTTCCTGTTGCTAGGAAAGTCTTCCTTCTCCTGTATGTTCTTTAAAGCAGCAGTCCCCAACCTTTTTGGCACAGGGACCAGTTTTGTGCAAGACAGTTTTTCCAAGGATGTGGGGAGCAGGGGATGTGTTGGGATGAAGCTGTTCCATCTCAGATCATCAGGCATTAGATTCTTGTAAGGAGCGCACAACCTAGATCCCTTGCATGCGCAGTTCACAATAGGGTTCCAGCTCCTATGAGCATCTAATGCTGCCACTGATCTGACAGAAGGTGGAGCTCAGGCTGTAATGCTTGCTCTCCTGCTGCTCACCTCCTGCTGTGTGGCCCGGTTGTAACAGGCCACAAACCTGTACCGGCCCATGGTCCAGGGGTTGGAGACCCCTGCTTTAAAACTCAGATGAGTTCCCCTCTCTCCTAAAGCCCTTTCTTTACTGTTCAGATTCACGTTGTTCTCCTGATTCTCTGAGCTCTTACTTGTACTCACTGTTGAACCACGTAGTAAATGAGAGGTAAAATACAGCATAGTGGTTAAGATCATGAAGTCGAGAGCCAGACGGGTTTAGCATCTATACTTTAGACCCTGGCTCTGCCACTTACTACTGTGTGACCTTGGGCTACTTAATTGACCCCCTTGTGCCTTAGTTTTCTCATCAGTAAAATAGGGAAAATAATAATATCTACCTTAGAGGGTTATTGTAAGGATTAAGGATGAATGTAAAGTATTTAGAATAGTACCTAACATAGTGATATGTGTTTGCATTATAATCAGTATCACTGAGCACTTGTTTATTCTCAGATATTTTTGTTTCTGTTTTTTTTTTTTTTTTTTTTTTTTTCCGTGTATAGTATTTTTTATCTTTCCACTTAGATAGTAAGCTCTTTTAAGGCAGAGTGTTACATCTTTTGTTTCGGTCTCATTTTTCCTGGCAGTTATTCAGCAAAACCCATTTGCTAATTTGATTTCTCTGTAGCCTGTGTTCCTGTATAAAAACCTTTAATAAGCTCTCCTTTAAATGAACTACTGAGGGAGACGTTTGGAAAGAAAAAGCCATGAATGGTTATAAGAATTCACCTTCCTGGGGTCAGAGGGCTGGTAACAACTTACAAAACCTTCCACATTATGAAGTAATCTCTAGATTTTGGTAGTTTAAACTGGGAATATCTTGAGACACAAATGAGAAAAAATAAAGTTTTGGTGTTTTATATAGAAGTAACTTTTAGTCTTTTTTTAAAAAATGGGCTATTCATTTATAGCTGTTAAACTTTTTTTAAAATAATGGAATAATCTTTTGTAGCAAATGGAATGTTTGTATAATCTTCTATCTCACATGTCAAATTATTAATTTTAAAAAATCTTTTTTCATAGGACTTCCTGATCCATTTGCTAAGGTGATAGTTGATGGATCTGGGCAATGCCATTCTATAGATACTGTGAAGAATATGCTTGATCCAAAGTGGAATCAGCATTATGACCGGTAGGTTTAAACGATTAGTTTGAAATGAAACATACAATTAAGATTACTTGATATAGTCTTTGAAAAGAATCGTGGGAAATGATCTGAGTTTCATCTATGGTATAATTTGGTCTTCACAAAAGGTAAAGAAAAGCCCAGTGGGAATGTGCTTTGGTTTATAGACAGATTTTGAAAGATGAGATATCCCTAAAATGCTATGAGGAAAAAAATGAAACTGGCTCACAGTAGAGCAGTCCCCCCCACTTTTTTCAATTAAATAAAGGTATTAATTCACCACTTTAGACCAATTATAAAACCAGAAATCAGAATTTGGTTTGCACTGAATAGACATTCTTTTTGCCTTTATGTAGATGGTTTCTTTCTTTTAAATTTTATTTTAATCATAGGAGTATATGCACCTTTTTACAAAGGCAAATGATACTATAAAGGTTTTATGGAAAACAGCAAGGTCCCTGCTCTTTTTTCATTCCTGATTCCCATCCTCAAGGAAACTGCTTTAATAACTTTGGCTGTTTATTCTGGTATTTTCGTCTGTTTCTAGATATGTTCCTTATTTTATACCATCACAGTTCTCTTTTTTTAGTTTTACGTAATTTTTTTTTTCTTTGAGACAGAGTCTTGCACTGTCACCCAGGCTGGAGTGTAGTGGCACCATCTTGGCTCACTGCAATCTCTGCCTCTTGGGTTCAAGCAATTCTCCTGCCTCAGCCTCCTGAGTAGCTGGGAATGCAGATGCCCACCACCATGCCCAGCTAATTTTTGTATTTTTAGTAGAAACAGAATTTCACCATGTTGGCTAGGCTCGTCTCGAACCCCTGACCTCAAGTGATCTGCCTGCCTCGGCCTCCGAAAGTGCTAGGATTACAGACGTGAGCCACTGCACCCAGCCTAGTTTTAGATATTTTCGAATTTCCTACATAGAAGATAATTCAGCTTTATTTTTTATTAAAAATTCTTTTAAAATTAGAGACAGTCTCACTCTGTTGCTCAGGCTGGAGTGCAGTGGCATAATCATAGCTCACTGCAGCCTCAACCTCCTGGACTCAACTGATCCTCCCACCTCACCCTCCTGAGTAGCTGTAACTACAGGTGCTTGCCACCATGCCGAACTAATTTTTTTTTTTTTTGGTAATTTTCTGTAGAGATGGGGTCTTGCTGTGTCGCCCAGTCTGGTCTTGAATTCCTGGGCTCAAGTGATTCTCACTCCTTTGCCTCCCAAAGTATTTGGATTACAGGCATGGGGTATGATGCCCAGCCCAGTGGTTCAGCTTTTAAAATTGGCATTCCTCATCCCCATTCCCATGACACTCACAAGCCCCTTCCTTTCTTTAGTCTTCCAATATAATTATAGGAACCTTTTTGGTTAAACCATTGTTCCATGTTTACATTATTATGATTATGTAAATATCCATAGTTGGGTCACATGGGTACAAGAATTATATTTTCTTTCTTGACAGCTTTTGTTTTTTCTGAAGTTAGTAGCTACTTTTCCCTTTTGTTTAGTTTTCTATTTATCTCCTAGCTAGAAATGAGAAAATACATGTCATAATCCTCAAGCTCTCCTACAGAACTAAAGATCTTTTCTCCATATATTCAGTTCTGTCAGTATTCCATTGGCTTTGTTTCTTCTTGGAGATACCCCTCCTGGGGGTCTGTGTTCTCTTTCTTCAGTCTGGTGTGATGGTTCTCTAAGACCTTCTGTGCAGTTGTCCTGGGACTTGCCTTTATTGTTATGTTGGCAATTTCCTTTGTCTCTTCTAGGTTCAGTGACTTCCTGTTTCTTGTTTACTCTCTTGATTTGGTGAACTCTATCTTCTGTTGTCATTTTGAGACAACAGAATATTTAAATTTCCTAGTATCCACATTAAGATAAGTAAAAAGAAAGATGACATTAAGCATAATAAACTGGGCATGGTGGCTTGCACCTGTAATCCAGCTACTCGGGAGGCTGAGGTGGGAGGATAACTTGAGGCCAGGAGTTTGTGACCACACTGGGCAACATAGCGAGACCCATAATATAATATATTATGCATAATAAGCATAATTTATTGTGCTTAAAATTAAGCATAATATATTTTATTTAATTCAATATATCAAAAATATTTTCAACATGACAGTATAAAAATATTGAGCTACTTACATGTTTATGTATATATACATATTTACTATGTCTTTGAAAAATCAGTGGTTTTCTCATTTTATGTTAAGAAAAAATCAGTGGTTTCTTTTGCAGCTTGCCTCAATGTGGACTAGCCACATTTGAAGTACTCAAAGGTCCCATATGGTTGGTGGATACCATTTTGGACAGTGTAGGTTCAGAGTATTGCTGATGGCATCCTGATTTGGATCTGTCATGACTGTTGTTTTCTACTGGAAGTTTCTTTATTCCTCTGTCACTTGTTATTTTCCTTTAAAAAAATTGTAGCCCCTCTAGTGGGTATGAAGTTGTACCTCGTCATGGTTTGGAAGTGCATTTCCCTCATGACTTATGATGTTGAACATCTTTGCATGTGCTTATTATGTTTTATCTTATGGTTAATATTAATTGGCTTCCTTCCTTCCTTCCCCCTCAAAAAGAATTTTTCTCTTTTCTTCCCTCTGTTGCCCAGGCTGGAGTGTACTCGGCTCGCTGCAAACTCCCTGCCTCTGGCTCCCATGATTCCCCTGCCTCGGCCTGCGAGCTGCCTGGGATTGTGGCCACGCGCCACCACCCCTGCCTGGTTTTTTGCCCTTTGGCTGGAAGCGGGGTTTCGCCATGTTGGCCAGGCTGGTCTCCAGCTCCTGACCTCGAGTGGTCTGCCCGCCTCGGCCTCCCGAGGTGCTGGGACTGCAGACGGAGTCTCGCTCACTCGGTGCTCGGTGTTGCCCAGGCTGGAGTGCGGTGGCGTGGTCTTGGCTCGCTGCAGCCTCCGCCTCCCAGCCGCCTGCCTTGGCCTCCCAGGGTGCTAGGATTGCAGCCTCTGCCTGGCCGCCGCCCCATCTGGGAGGTGGGGAGTGTCTCTGTCTGGCCGCCCATCGTCTGGGAGGTGAGGAGCGCCTCTGCCCGGCCGCCGCCCCGACTGGGAAGTGAGGAGCGTCTCTGCCTGGCCGCCCATCATCTGGGATGAAGTGAGGAGCGCCTCTGCCTGGCCGCCCCGTCTGGGAAGTGAGGAGTGCCTCTGCCCGGCCGCCCCGTCTGGGAAGAAGTGAGCGTCTCTGCCCGGCCGCCCTGTCTGGGAAGTGAGGAGCGTCTCTGCCCGGCCGCCCCGTATGGGAAGTGAGGAGCGCCTCTGCCCGGCCACCCCGTCTGGGATGTGAAGGGCGCCCCTGCCCGGCCACCACCCCATCTGGGAAGTGAGGAGCGCCTCTGCCCGGCCGCCCCGTCTGGGAAGAAGTGAGGAGCGCCTCTGCCCGCCTGCCCTGTCTGGGAAGTGAGGAGTGCCTCTGCCCGGCCGCCCTGTCTGGGAAGTGAGGAGCACCTCTGCCTGGCCGCCCCATCTGGGAAGTGAGGAGCATCTCTGCCCGGCTGCCCCATCTGGGAAGTGAGGAGCGCCTCTGCCTGGCTGGGCAAGCCCCCCAGGTCTGGAGGCTGAGCTGAGGTTTCCTCCGTGGTTGGAGACAGTTTAACCTCTGTAGTAGGCTCTGTAGTTATGCTAAGCTCCAGGTCCAGAGGTTGAACTGTGGCTTCAGTCAGGTGTGAATACTGAGACTGATCCTTGTCTGAAGGTGGAAGTGTCACCTCAGGGTGTTCTGGAGGAAGAGCTGTAGTCATCAGGGGTGTAGAAGGTTCAACCTCTGTTGTGGATTCTGGAGTGATTTTAATCCTAGATCCAAAGGTTGAACTGTGGCTTCGGTCAGGTGTGAATGCTGAGTCTGAACCTGGTCTGGATGTGGAAGTGTCACCTTAAGATGATCTGGAGGAACTATAGTCCTCTTCAGGGGTGTAGAATGTTCAACCTCCATAGTGGGTTCTGGAGTGATGGTAAGTCCCAGGTCCAAAGGTTGAACAGTGACACTGGGCAATGTTGAGTGCTGAGCTGGATCCTGGCCTGGTGTTGGGACTGTCACCTCATAATGAGCTGGAGGCTGAGCTGCAATTTCCTTAGGTGGCTCTGGAAGCTGAACTGGGACCATTTGCTGCCTTGAAGTTTCTACCTCCTTAGGGGACTCTGGAGACTGAACTGTGGCCTCCTGCTTGGTCAGAGAAAGGTTCTGCCTCCATAGGGGGCTCTGGAATCTCAGCTGGAACCTCCTGCTGAGTTACAGATGGTTCTACCTCCTGAGGGAACTCTGGAGGCAAAGATGGGGCCATCTGCTGGGTCAGAGAGGGTTCTATCACCATAGTGGGCTCTGAAGGCTGAGCAGGGACCGCCTGCTGGACTGGAGAGGACTCTACCTCTTTAGGTGGCTTTAAAAGCCGAGTTGGGGCCTGCTGTAGGACTGGAGATGGTTTGACCTTCTCAGGTGGCTCTGATGGCTGAGCTGGTATCTCCCACTGTGGTGGAGGACTGACCTCTTCAGTGGACTTCCGAGGATGACCCGAGGCTTCCTGCTGGGTTGCAGATGGTTCAACTTCCTTAGGGGGCTCTGGTGGCTCAGCTGGGAACCCTTGCTGGACTGGAGAAGGTTCTGCCTCCTTAGGGGGATCTAGAGTCTGAGCTGTGGCCTCTTGGTGGACTGGAGATTCAATCTTTTCAGGAGAATGCAGAGGCGGGGAAGGGAGATCAGGCTGGGCTGGAGAAAAGTCAGCCTGTTCAGTGGGAATAGGAGGGTTGTCCTGCTGGACTGGAGAAGGTTCTACCCCCATAGTGACTGCTGTAGGTTTGGTAAGCTCCCTATCTAGATCTAGATATGACACATCTAGAGGTGAACCTATTGCTTCATCATTCAGTGAACTTCCAAAGTCTGAGGAGAGCTGAGTTGGAGGCTGAGTTGTGGGCTCTTTATGGACTGGAGGAAGTTCATAATTTTAAGGTCTACTTAGCTGCTGAATTATAATGTCTTGCCCTGGTTCTGGAGGCAGGCTGTGGGGATACAGTGTGTCCATACTCGAATATTCATCCTGCAGAGTGTTTCTGACGCTGAGGTTTGGATAATTGGTGTGGAATCCCAAGAATCTCAGCAAGGCTCCAACCCTGCATAGGGAGATTCCCATGGGAGATGGGAGGAGCGGGAAGACCAGGGCTCAGCTAGATCTTTCTTCACATTCTTGGGCAAAACAACAAATTTGGTTCGTTTTGAAATCTTACTGTCTAGTCAAACAAGTATTTCATCTGCCTGATGACCTGCAGCCCAATCTAGATCTGCAGTTTGAACCTTACTTTCGAGGCAAGGAAGCTGAACTGGGGTCTGGTTCTGATCCCTGTCCAGCAGTGGAACCACCTCTGGGAGCCTTTCTTGTGGAGTCAGCTTGTCATTTAAATCCTGTTGTGCAGCCAAGAACTGCTCTGGCCCCAGGGGCAGATCTCCAGCTGAATCCGTGTCCAGAAATTGAACCAAATTGTCAGTCAATTCCTGAGGCAGGGCTGACACCTGTGAGGAAGCAGAGGGCCCCATCTAATCAAAGTCCCCTGGGGACTGTCGGGGGAGTAGGTGCAGGGGGAGATTCCCATGGGAGATGGGAGGAGTGGGAAGACCAGGGCTCAGGCAGCCCCAGAGGGTTAGAGGTCAGCTGGAGCGGGTCCTTGACCCACACCAGAGGCTGAGCCCCCTTGACTAGTAGACACATTAATTGCCACATAAGGAAGGGCCATGGGCCACAGAAACGCAGCCAAGACATGACACACGCTAGTGCCACGCACTCAACGGGAGCCATTCTGGCAGCCCCGAGATGCTCATGCCCCTTATAAGCATGCGCCTCACCCTGTCTTTGTGACACCTTTATGTATGCCACGTTTATTAGGCTCGGGTCCAGATCTGCTCCATGTCACCAGGGCAATCTTATGTCACAGTCTCGCTCAAGTGATCCTCCCACCTCAGCCTCCTGAGTAGCTGGGACTACAGGATATGCCACCACACCCAGCTGATTTTTGTGTTATTTTGTAGAGACAGGGTCTCCCTATGATGTCCAGGCTGGTCTCAAACTCCTAGGCTCAAGTGATCCTCCCACCTCAGTGTCCCAAATTGCTGGGATTACAGGGATGAGCCACCATTCCCAGCCAATCCAGCCATCTTGCAGCCAATCCTCCAGCCCCAATTAAGCCTTCAGATGACTATAGCCCCAGTTAGTATCTTGACTATAAACTCATGACAGATCCTAAGCTAGAACCACTCTTCTATGCTGCTCCTGAATTCCTAACCCATATACAGTGTGTGAGATCATAAACACTTATTGTTGTTTTAGGCCTCAAATTTTGGAGCAATTTATTATGCAGCAATAGGTGACTAAAACACACAATAAAATTGCTGTCATTACTATTATAAAGTACTTCCTGGTTTTTAGCTGAAATCCACTTTCTTGTAATTGCCACCCTCTCTTCCAGTTCCGTCTTTTTGGGCCACCTAGAAAAAATACAATCTCTCTTCCTCATGGTCAAAATGTTTGGTGCCAGTTTTCTTGCCAACAATTTAATTCATCAGACATTTGCTGAAGAGTGATCACTGTGCCAGGCAGTAGGCATGCAAAGATAAGTAGGACGAGGTCCCTGCCTAGCCACACACTCAAAACATTCTTCCACAGGAGGTGTGCTGTAATGAAGGGACCTGACTCCCAGTGCAGGAGAAGGAGGTCCAAATGCAGGTGTGGCTGGTTCTGCTTCCAGAGGTGAGGGAAGGCTTCTCAGAAGAGGTGGCAGGCACTGAGGCCTAAGGGATGAATAGGCGTTCTCCAGGATGACGGGAGGGGAAGGACTAACAAGCAGAAGCTACAGGCAGAAGATCACCCTGACACTAACCACTTTCTTCCGCAGGGCACACATCTCTTGTCCAACTTTTGAGTCCTCTCCCACCCCCTCCCAATCTTGGTAACTCCACTTAGAACACACGCTTTTCTCTCACACGATGACATCTAGAGGGAGCCAGCCCTCCTCCAGGGTGGTCCGGCCAGTGTGGAGTGGAGTTGGCTGTCACCTTTCTTTTTCTGGAAGCTCCGCTTGGTCCAGACTTGTCTGAGGTTTTTTGGCCTCCACATCCTTCAGCTGACTCATGCTGGGCCTGCAGGCATCTGGACTGCAAAGTCATTTTTCACACGTGCTCCTGGGAAACCACATCTCTTTGTACTTTGTACTTCTGCTGTTGTTTTGTTTTCACAATTTTTCATGGGTGTTTTGAAGTTCAATAATTTGATCTATGCAAACTGCTCGTCTCAGCTCCTGGTTGGCAGGGGCCATGTGGAAGCAAATTGAGCCACCAAAAAACCCACTTTAGAACACGCGCTGGAAACAGAAACCGTCTGTCATTCTAATGCCATTGTGGTTGGGAGTGATTCAGACTCATTGCAGCTCCTTCCAGCCTTCGAAGATCTCACGGGATAAGAGCCTGGCTTGGATTTGCAGACACCTTCTATGAAGGAAAGGCTTTGGCAGGGGGTGAGGGGGCTGGGCTGTGATACTTTGAAGGAGCTGAGCACAGACGGAAGGAAATTGGAAGGGGATGTTTGTCTGGCTCCTCACGGCTCCCACCTGCCCCCGTCAGGAAGAATCAGGCCATTGTCTAGGTAGAACTCTTGGCTTGTTTATCTTCTCAGACCCAGCTTAGTACAAGGTTTCACTCAGTTTTCTTTCTACCCAAAAAATGACCACAGGAAAGAGTGACTTGCCTTTGCCAAATGTCCAGTGCATACTCTCCTTTCCCATTTCTCTGCCTCTTTCTCCCATTATCGGCTTCTAACAGAAAATAAGAAGAGCAAGCTTCCCTTTGGTCCCATCAAAGATAACATGTAGACCTTCATTCATGCGTTCATTCCTTTAACTGGCATTTATTGGGTTCCTACTATGTTCCTGGCATTGTTATTGGTACTGGTAACGCTAGTGTAAAAGACACAATCCCTGCTGTCAAGAGGTCACAGTCCTGGAAGGAACCCAGCAGTACTGGAGGCAGCGCTAGTGGGGAATGGGAGCACATAGAAGAGGCATTTGACCCAGCTTGGAAAGAATTGGAAAAGGCTTTAAAGTAGAGTAAAAGTTTGCCAGAAAGAATAATCGTTATTACAGCTTTTTTTAAGCGTCTTCTACATGCCAAGCACTGTGCTAAAATCTCCCTATATATATTGTTTTATTTTAATCCTCACAACTCTAAGAGGTCACTACTGTAATTATTCCAACTTCACAAATGAAGAAAGTGAGATTTAGCAAGGTCACCTTGGTGGGGCGTGGTTGCTCACACCTATAATCCCAGGATTTGGGAAGCCGAGGCAGGAGGATCACTTGAGTTTAGGGGTTCGAGACCAGCTTGGGCAACATAGTGAGTCCCCTGTCTCTACAAAAAGAAAAAAAAAATAGCTGGATATGGTAGCATGCACTTGTGGACCTAGCTACTTGGGAGGCTGAGATGGGAGGATGGCTTGAGCCTGGGAGGTTGAGGCTGCAGTGAGCCGTGATCATGCCATTGCACTCTAGTCTGGGTGACAGAACGAGACCTTGTCTCAAATAAATAAATAGGCTGGGCATGGTGACTCAGGCCTGTAATCCCAGCACTTTGGGAGGCCAAGGCAGGTGTATTGCTTGAGGTCAGGAGTTCAAGACCAACCTGACCAAAGTGGTGAAACCCCGTCTCTACTAAAAATACAAAAATTAGTTGGGCATGATGGCACATGCCTGTAGTCCCAGATACTAGAGAGGCTGAAGAAGGAGAGTTGCTTGAACCCAGGAGGCAGAGGTTGCACTAAGCCAAGATCGCATCACTGCACTGCAGCCTGGGTGACAGAGTGAGACACTGTCTCAAAAAAATACTAATAATAAATAAATAAAGTCAACATGCTCACCTCTTTACTAAGAATAAACAGCAGAAATGAGAAATAGATGCAGCTTTTCCTGACTGTGGAGCCCATTCTCTTAACCAAGGCTGCTATTTACAGTCGTGCAGGTTGTACATTGCACAATTCCAATGCTGGCCCTGCACTCAATGAGCCATTATAGATGGGAAGGGTATCCAGGCAGAAGGGGCCTACTTTGCAGAAATATGAAAAAGCAACCTATATTCAGGGAACTGACCCCATACAGCCATGTCAGAGGCTACAGAACTCCTTGAAGATGGGCAGCTCCTCTGCACCTCCAGTGATTGTTTACAGAACTGACCGATAGTGTCTTGGGAGAGCTCCTGGGGTTTTACTTTTTGTTTGTGTTTGTTTTGCTTTTGAGACAGGGTCTTGCTCTGTCACCCAGGCTAGAGGGCAGTGGTGCAATGACAGCTCACTGCAACCTTGACCTCCCAGGCTCAAGCTATTCTCCCACCTCAGCCTCCAGAGTAACTGCGACTACAGGCATGTACCACCACACTCAGCTAATTTTTATTTTTGTAGAAATGGGTGGTCTCACTATGTTGCCCAGGCTAGTCTGTAACTCCTGGCTTTAAGCGACCCTCCTGCCATGGCCTTCCAAAGTGCTGGGATTACAGGCATAGCCACCGTGCCAGGCCAGGCTTTGCATTTGGTGTAGAGACCCAATCCTTCCTTCTTACAGAGCTATGGAGCTCTCAGCAGGATGTGCATATTTCTGAACTGCTGACCATGCAAACATTCAAGCACATAGGATGCAGGAGGTCCTGAGTCTCCAAACTGCTCAGTGTCCTATGAATGGCCAATCAGCTTCTCATGCATAGGCGCCAAACATAACCTGCCAAACAAGCCAGCTCAATATCTAAGCCACCCCAACTTCTTTGCAGAAGTAGTTTCAGTAGCAAAGAATGGTCTGAGAAAAATGGGCACACCCAGGGTGAATGCCTACAACACTCCAGGTGCTCAGCAAACGTGATCTCTTCCACTCTCACAGCTTTATGAGACATCATCTTTCATTTTGCCGATGAGGAAACTGAGGTGCAGGGATCAATTAACTTACCTAGGTTACGTGTGCAACAAGCAGCCACGATTCTCACCAGAATGTTTCTAGTGCCGCAGCCTCTATGCTTCTATCCTAACGTTGGCTCTCAAAAGGTACCTGTAAAAGGGCAGGAAACAGCTTATATGGTTCCTGAAGTGCCTGAGAGCTTGTATGTGGCAGAATCTCTCTCTACTTTTAATTTTATATATTTTTCTAGAACCTATGTCATCAATCTCAGAGCTCAGAGACCCCTCCTCAGGTGGAGAGGCTGCTTCCAGACATGATTCCACCAGAGCCTTTTCTCACTGTGCAATAGTTTGTTGTTGACAGAGTAGAATAAATTATTAAATGCTTTTCTGGAATTGATTTGACTCCAAGGGTCTTTGTGTTAAAATAATTTCCTGTATCAAATAGGGTTCTTGGTTGTGCCTGACTCTGACTAACTTAAGGGGGGTAGGGAGTGGAACTTATTGGAAAGATACAGGGCGAGAAAAAGAGTCTTTTTAAAAAAATGCTGTAATAATACGGACAAGAACCAGGGTAGCTCTGGGGAAGGAAGTCACAGAAGTTAAAGTTTGGTTCTTCAAGACATCATTATCAGGATATGTCAGCTCTGACTCCTTTCTGCCCTTATTCACACACCCAGCTAGAGTTCGAGTTACCTGCCACACCGTGGCACACAGAGAACAAGACATCATGCCTGACAATTCCCCTAAAGCTTCAAGCAAAGAGTAAGGGGCAATCTCTAAAGCAAAATCAAGGCCGGGCACGGTGGCTCACGCTTGTAATCCCAGCACTTTGGGAGGCTGAGGCGAGCAGATCACGAGGTCAGGAGATGGAGACCACGGTGAAACCCCGTCTCTACTAAAAATACAAAAAAATTAGCCGGGCATGGTGGCGGGCGCCTGTAGTCCCAGCTACTCGGAGAGGCTGGGGCAGGAGAATGGCCTGAACCCGGGAGGCGGAGCTTACAGTGAGCCGAGATTGCGCCACTGCACCCCAGCCTGGGCGACAGAGCGAGACTCCGTCTCAAAAAAATAAAATAAATAAATAAATAAAAAATAAAGCAAAATCAAGGTAATGCTACATGGAGAAAGGGAAATAGATCTGGCACTCTGACAGCATTTGTTTTTGCTTGACCAGGTTCTACTGAGGCAGGTAACGCAAGCTGGGCATGTGAATAATGGCAGAAAAAAGCAGGAGCTGATACTCCCTGAGAGCAGTCTTTCTCCAGGAATGTTCAACTAAATTATTTCTTTTCTTTTCTTTCTTCTTCTTCTTCTTCTTTTTTTTTTTTTTTTTTTTTTTTTTTTGAGAGAGATTCTCGCTCTGTCACCCAGGCTGGAGTGTAATGGCACAATCTTAGCTCACTGCAACCGCTGCCTCCCAGGTTCAAGCGATTCTCCTGCCTGAGCCTCTCAAGTAGCTGGGATTACAGGCATGTGCCACCACGCCCACCTAAGTTTTGTATTTTTAGTAGTGACGGGGTTTTACTATGTTGGCCAGGCTAGTCTTGAACTCCTGGCCTCAAGTGATCCACCCATCTCAGCCTCCCAAAGTGCTGGAATTACAGGGGTGAGCCACCAAGCCAGGCCCAGACTAAATGATTTCAATTTAATATATTGGAGGTTTGAAAATTAATACTTAGAAAGAAACTTGTCTACTGGTTCAGAGTTTCAGTTTGGAACGATAAAAACGTTCTGGAGATGGATGGTGGTGATGGTTACACACACAACAATGTGAGTACTTAATGCCACTGAACCGTACATTTAAAAATGGTTAACATGGTAAATTTTATGTTATGTATATTTTACCACAATTTCAAAAATCACAACAACCTTAAGAAAGAGAGAAAGTTACTAAATGATATGTGGTATCCTGGAAAAGAATACAATCTATAGTTTAGTTAATATCATTGTACCAATGTTAATGTCTTAATTTTGATACATGTGTCATAGCTATATAAGATTTTTAACATTAGAGCAAACTGGGTACAAAGTATATGGGGGCCGGGCATGGTGGCTCATGCCTGCAATCCCAGCACTTTGGGAGGCTGAGATGGGCAGATCATTTGAGATCAGGAGTTCGAGACCAGCCTGGCCAACATGGTGAAACCCCGTTTCTACTAAAAATTCAAAAATTAGCTGGGTATGGTGGTACATGCCTGTAATCCCAGCTACTCGGAGGCTGAGGCAGGAGGATGACTTGAACCTGGAAGGCAGAGATTGCAGTGAGCAGAGATTGTGCCGTCAGACTCCAGCCTAGGGAACACAGCAAGACTCTGTCTCAGAAAAAAGAAAAAAAAAAAAGACTGGGCATGGTGGCTCACGCCTCTAATCCCAGCAGTTTGGGAGGCCAAGGTGGATGGATTGCTTGAGGTCAGGAGTTCAAAACCAGCCTGGGGAACATGGTAAAACCCCATCTCTACTAAAATACAAAAATTAGCAGGGTGTGGTGGTACGTGCCAGTAATCCCAGCTACTCAGGAGGCTGCGGCAGGAGAATCACTTGAACCCAGGTGGCAGAAGTTGCAGTGAGCAGAGATCGTGCCATTGCACTCCAGCCTGGACAACAGAGTGAGACTCCTCCTCAAAAAAAAAAAAAAAAAAAAAAAGAAAAAGAAAAAAAACAGTATATGGGGCTGAGTGTGGCGGCTCATGCCTGTAATCCTAGCATTTTGGGAGGCCAAGGCAGGAGGATCGCTTGAGGCCAGGAGTTTGAGAGCAGCCAGGGCAACATAGTGAGATCTCATCTCTACAGAAAAGTTTAAAAATTGGCTGGGCATGTGGCACTTGCCTGTAGTCCCAGCTACTCACTAGGCTGAGGTGGGAGCATGGCTTGAGCCCAGGAGTTCAAGGTTGCAATGAGCCATGATCGGGCCACTACACTCCAGCTTCACAACTGAATGAATATATGGGACTCTTTACTATCATGCAAATTTTCTGTTAATCTAAAATTATTTCAAAATAAAAAGTTTATTTTAATAAGGAAACTACATTATAAACATTTTAATAAATAACTTTTATAAATGACGTTCAATTCATGAGGGTTTTCAACATGTAAACTAATTTTGTGCAAGACATCCACATTGTTCCATAAAATGAATAAGAAATGTTCTTACCAGCCGGGCGTGGTGGCTCACGCCTGTAATCCCAACACTTTGGGAGGCCAAGGCGGGTGGATCACGATGTCAAGAGATGGAGACCATCCTGGCCAACATGGTGAATCCCCATCACTACTAAAAATACAAAAATTAGCTGAGCGTGGTGGCCGTGCCTGTAGTTCCAGCTACTGGGGAGGCTGAGGCAGGGGAATCGCTTGAACCCAGGGGGCGGAGGTTGCAGTGAGCCGAGATTGCGCCACTGCACTCCAGCCTGGCAACAGAGTGAGACTCCATCTCAAAAACAAAAACAAACAAAATGAAACAAAACAAAATGTTCTTACCTATTAGAAATTCCACAGTACGATGATGTTCTCATTTGAGTTTTCAGTTCCCTCTGCCTTGATAGTGCAGTCAATAGAATGTTCCTTCTCAGAATCCAAGCCACATAGACTCAGAACTGATGGAATTAAAACTGTACAAAACCAGGACAATCACACACCACATACCTCTCCAGGTGATGCAACACGAGGCACACCATGTCACATCTAAGGTAATCATCCCCAAAATGTTTAACTTGAATCTTCTTAAGCCTTTAGATTCCATTTTGGGGAGAATACAGGAGATCAACGAAGAAGTTTTGTGACACCATGAGGAGAGAAGTCTGCAAGCTCAGAGCCTGGGGCAGACCGGAAGACAACTGGTGTGGTCTCTGGAAACAAGTCTAAATTGTATTCTTTAGAGAAGTTTGGCCATGAAGGGAGCAGAAAAATGAGGAAGTAGGAGCTAAGAGGAGTCATGGCCAGGCTTTTTTCTGTTCTTAATTTCCAGTCTTTCCTCAGCTGGGGATCAGTAAGATCCTGAGCCTGAACCAGGCATGGACGAGGGAAATGTCCCTGTCTTCTTTCCCTGTCCTTGTTCTGTGTCGTTTGTTGCTTCTTCTGTACATTATATGGTCATGTTTGATATTAGAATGTTTCCTTCTTATATCAGGGGTTCTAATTTAATCTGCAGAGCATTTTGGCTGGCTGGCTGTGTGCTCCATAAATACTGACTAAAAGAATCAAAAAAGTCAAAGTTGTGAGTGAAGTGAAGATGAACAGAGCATTAAGAGTCAGGCTGGCACTGCTAAGGTGAGGTGAGTGAGGCACGTGTTTTAAGTGCAAAATTGAAGGGAATGCCCAAAAACTCATTGATCAAGAGCAATACAATTTTAATGCAATATTTTAAAAATCAAAATTAATATAAAAACCCATGATGAACAAAATATCACAAGTTTAAAGAGCCTACATTTGTACAACCCTGCCTCATTCATCTCATGCTAATCCCAGCCCCATAAAACTTTTCCTGCAAAAACATGCAGCTGGCCTACAGGCATAGGTAGCTCATTTGACTTTTTGAAATATTGCTTTACAATATTATTACTCTTGATTACTGAGTTTTCTGGGGCCTTTTTAACGCATCTCATCCTAGCCCTGACATTGCTTAAGTTCTGTGTGTGACTCAAAGAAACAATAGCCATAAAAGACATTTTGGGGATAAAAGGAGGAAATGGTATAAGACAATATTGGGGAATACTGTTAACATGTAGGTGATAATGACATTGTGATTGTGTAGAAGACGTCCTTGCTTTTTTGGAGATAACGTCAGCAAAACATATAGGTGATACGTAAATGAAACAAACTGGCTGGGGGTGGTGGCTTCTGCCTGTAATCCCAGCAATTTGGGAGGCTGAGGTGGGTGGATAACTTGAGGCCATGAGTTTGAGAACAGCCTGGCCAACATGGAGAAACCCTGTTTGTACTAAAAAAAAAAATGCAAAAATTAGCCCGGCATGATGGTGCACACCTGTAATCCCAGCTACTTGGGAGGCTTGAGGCATGAGAATTGCTTTAACCCAGGAGGCAGATGTTGCAGTAAGCCGAGATTGTGCCACTGCAGTTCAGCCTGGGTGACAATGTGACTCTGTCTCAAAAGGAAACAAACAGGTACAATTTTAATAATTGAATTTTGATCCTGGGTGCACTATTCTTCTAAGTTTCCAAGTGTTTAACATTTTTTGTGATAAAACATTTTTAGAAACACTTATATAAGCCAAACTTTTATAACAATGTAATAGACTGCAGACCATCTAGGAGAGGCTAATTCATTACTACATAGCTGGGTGGTGAGGATGAAGGTAACTCACTTGCCCTAAAACTAACCCTAACCCAATCCTCCTCCTTCCAATGCCTGCCTGCCTCAGATGTAGCCTGTTCTTGCTCCAGGCCCAGGAGGAGCTGGGGGTAAGAGCACAATCAACTTTCAATTTAGCTACTCAGAATCCAGATTAATGAATATCATTTCAGGCACTTCTGCTTTGTCTGTCTTTTTCCTGATATTTCCCCAGAGATGTCCAGTGTAAGACAGCAGCCTCACATCAGACATAGAGAAAAGGAAAATGTGATCTTTTTTATTACACAGAACAGAGAGACTGTCATAAATGGGCCTCAGGTGACACAGTAGCATGACCTGAGTACTTGCTGCAACTCCTGAGGCCTCATCTCAGACCTACTGAATCTGAAACTCTGAGGGTGTGGCCCAGCAATCTGTGTTTAACAAGTCCTGCAGGAGATTCTGATGCACACCAAAGTCTGAAAACCACAGATGCAGAGAGACACACAAGTGCATATGAATAGGCTTGTTTAATTTGGTCCTTCCATTTTATCAGTATGTAGCCTGTGTTTCATTATACCTGTGGTGGATGTGCTAAAAAGAGTTCTACAATGACACTCTCATGCATAATTCTTGGAGAGAGGTTCCATTAGAGTGTGCTCAAGAACCTGCAGGAAAGCGTTTCAGAAAAGTGCCAGTGTCACTTTAAGGAGCCACTCTGACTAGAGATGAACCCAAAGATCATGGGTTGTTGCCAAATCTGTGGTGTCTTCTGACCTTGCTTGTCTTTTTGAACTTGGTCAGGTTTTGCACAGAGCCATGGAGACCCGTATAGTCTGGATGTCTTACAGGCATTTTCAAGTTTTTATGAGGCCTCAAACTATATAAAATATAAAATATATATAAAATATTTTGAAGCCTCATAAAAACTTGAAAATGCCTGTAGGACACCTACACTACAGGTCTCCATGGCTCTCTGCAACTATTTTATAGTTGCTTTAATTTATAAAAGCTTCCCTGCTGATGTTTATATGCAGCCTGGATTGAGAATCACTGCTCTAGTGTCTCTGACAAGTGGATATCTTTGATAAAAGAGCAAAGAAATCTTTGTTTCTTTCTGTTTCATACACACACACACACACACACACGCACATTTGATATGTCTACATATAGAAGAAACAGAAAAAAAGGCTCATTGAGGACATTAGGAGCAGGCTTTGGATGGGGTGGTGTGCTTCATCCAGTGGCGCCCCCAGTTGGACCCTGCTTCTACTTGCAGCTCCACGCACTCCGCACAGGGAGGCCTACAGCAGCCACTGGCTCCCCTCCACCCTCTAGACCACAGCAGCCTCCATCTGGCCTCACAACATGGAGCTGTTGCTGCGCCCAGTCACAGCTGGCCCAGCTGCACTCACGTTACCTATTTAGCCTTCACATGATTTAGGCAGAAGATAAACACAGATGGGGCAGGTGAGCAGCAGGAAGGCCAGGTGCGCTGAAATTCCATCGAGGCAGGAAGTGCCCGTGCTGCACTATTTGAAGACAGTTTATCTAAAAACAATCAAAAAGCAATTCTTCTCGCTGGATCTGGACCCTCCTCAGGTGGAAATGGTTCTTCCCAACTGGGAGCCTGGGCTTTTCTGTGAGTGGGCCACTTTCCTCAGGTGCAGGAGCCTGCAGGCTCCTCAGAGGGTGCATCTCAAAGGGGGGTCAGAAAATGCCACCTTCTAAAATAAAAATGAAAATGAATCATGTGCATAAACTATGCTAAATGACGACTTGGAATCGTGCTTCTGGGGTTTCTCTAATATCAGCAAGGGGACTAGAATGTGACATAAATTGTGATTCAGGGATTGTTGTAGGCCTCAGTTACTGCACCCCTGTTGTGATGGACATTTGTCAATGTTTGTGGCAGCCTAGCATCCATGCCCTCCCTCTATTTGGGGGAAATTCCCACTGTGTCAGTGACAGCAAGCTATGCCTCCCTCTAGGGAAGCAGGAAGGTCTAGAGAATAACCTCTTCCCCAGCACACTTTTAGTTAGCACAGAGGCCAATGACAGGCTGGCCAATCAGATGCTCTCACCCTAGACTTTACATTGTGAATAAATGTGTGGTGTGAGGCAAAGATGAATGGAAAGCTAGAATCCATGTGCATTGGCTGGGTGCAGTGGCTCACGCCTGTAATCCCAGCACTCTGGGAGGCCAAGGCTGGTGGATCACCTGAGGTCAGAAGTTTGAGACCAGCCTGGCCAACATGGTGAAACCTTGTCTCTACTAAAAATACAAAAATTAACTGGGCGTGGTGGCATGCACCTGTAATCCCAGCTACCCAGGAGGCTGAGGCAGGAGAATCTCTGGAACCCGGGAGGCAGAGGCTACAGTGAGCTGAGATCGCACCACTGCACTCCAGCCTGAGTGACAGGGCAAGACTCCGTCCCCAAAAAAAAAAAAAATCCATGTGCATTGGAAGGATCTGGCCAAGGCATGCTGGTAGGTTTGTTCCTGCTCAAAGATGATTATCTTGTATTCTGCTCCTTGGGCCCCTGTCTCTATTGGTTTTTGGCACATATAGTGCTCTCTCTCTCTCTCTGTTTCTCTCTCTCTCTCTCTCTCTCTTTCTCTGTGTGTGTGTGTGTGTGTGTGTGTGTGTTTGATGGCAAATTTCAAATATACAGTACATTATTATCAATCATAGTCCCCACACTATACACCCTATCCCTATTTTCATTCTTCACCTTCTTATAATGTTTGTTGCTTCTTACATATTTTGAAGCCTCATAAAAACTTGGAACTATTTAATTCAAAGTGGCCTCTTAGTCTCTTTTCTGCTTACAATAATCAGAGTGGTTTTCTGCTGCTTGCAACCAACAATTGATTGTATAGGCATGTTTGGGAGGCATAATATAATGCTGATTTTTCAGGTGTTGTAGGGATACCAAGATGAATGCAGTCCGGAATGCACTACACACAGCGCATGAGAATACAGGCTCCGTAGTGAGACAGACTTCAGTTCAAATCTTGCCTCTGCCACTTACTAGCTGGGTGACCTTTCACCTGGCCTTTTATCATTGCTGGGTTTCATTTCCTCATCTGTAAAATGGAGTTACTAAATGGTCTTCAACTCCTGACCTCAGGTGATCCACCTGCCTCAGCCTCCCAAAGTGCTGGGATTACAGGCGTGAGCCACCGTTCCCAGCCTTGATAATGATTCTTAACTTCAAGGAATTTATAATCTTGTAGGTCTGGCTCATATTCACTAGTTCTTTTCAAACTTCCATGATAGAGATTTGAGGACAAGTGATGCTGTAACAAAAGGCAATCACTACTTGGGAACTAGAAATGGAAAGCCAAAGCATAAGGCCACGTGTCAGTCATTCAACAAATAAGACCCACAGATATGTATTCAGATAGTTATTGAGCTCCTATTATATGTCATGACCTTACTAAGGATGATTTCAATGATCTCTAATGGTGAAAAGAAAGCTGTATGTAGAAGAAATATGCACTACAAGAAAACAAGGTTAATTTTCCAGCCTAAAAGAAATGAATTCCTCTCAAAACCAAGCTCTTTCTTTTGTCATCAAATGGGCTTCTGAATACTCCCTAATTTACTTTCCCAGGGACCTCATAGTCAGGAAGTAGATATCCTCTAAGTGTAGTTATCGGGAATCCTGTTCCAGGTGCTGGCCTTCCATGAAAAATTAAGTTTCTAAACTTGCAAAGATAAAGACCAGATCCAACACTGACAGTTGACCTCACCAAGAAGCAGAAAACCTGTGAAACCTATCCTGCCCAGATACACCATACACTCAAATACTTTTTGAGCACATCTTGTGTGCCTGGCATCAGGCTAAGCATAGGGAATATCACAGTGAATCAACTAGGATGGCCCCTGCTGTCTTGGTGCTTACTCTGTGTTGAGGAAGGGAGGTGCTTACCAAATAATTACATAGTCGGCTGGGCGTGGTGGCTCACACCTGTAATCCCAGCACTTTGGGAGGCCTAGGTGGGCAGATCACGAGGTCAGGAGATCGAGATCATCCTGGCCAACATGGTGAAATCTCGTGTCTACTAATAAAAATACAAAAATTAGCAGGGCGTGGTGGTGTGCGCCTGTAATCCCAGCTACTCAGGAGGCTGAGGCTGAAGAATAGCTTGAACCAGGGAGCCAGAGGTTGCAGTGAGCTGAGATTTTGCCACTGCACTCCAGCCTGGCAACAGAGCAAGACTCCGTGTCAAAAACAAACAAACAAAAAGAATTACATAGTCATGTAATGACAAACTGTCTTAAGTACCCTGCAGGAGATGTTGACGGATTTATGAGATCATGTAATAGGGAACACTGATCTAGTCTGGAGCGTTAGGGAGGGTTTTGATGAGTAGGAGCACACCTGAGCTTTGGTCTTAATGATGAGTAGTGGTTGACTATGTGGAGAGGGGAGGAAGGAATAGGTAAGCCAGAGGAAACATAGATAAAGGCCCTCTGGTGAGAGAGAGCAAGGCCTGGGTACTCACCTTCTAAGGTGTTGCGGGAAACATATGCAGCACTACCTGCAATACACAATAAATGTTAGTGGATGGAACAAATAATAAGCTAATAAAAACTAACTTTTTCTTAGGCTTAATATGTTCTAAGAACTTTTAAAATGTGTTAGGTTAATTAACACTACCTACTATGGCAAAGAATCCCCAAATCTCTGTGGCTTAATGCAACAAGAATTCATTTCTCCCTCACCTCACAGTGAATGTGAGTTGGGCAGCCCTCTCAGGCAATCTTCTAGCTGTGACTCAGGGATCCACGCTCTTTCTATCTTGTTGCTCCATAACCCCCTAGAGCCTTCTTGAAGTTCTCTCCTAGATCTTTTCTATGTGATTGCCCAACTAGTGTGGAAGATAGTGTGGGACACTTTGGGAACAGGCTTGTAAGTGACATACATCACATCTACCCCTGTCAAATGGCCAGAACCATGTCAACCTGGTCCTAATGTGATTGCCACAGAGGCCACGAAAGGTAGCTGTCCTGTGCGTGGCATGACTCCAGAACAAGTTCTCTTAACCATACCCAATATTTGCCAAGAAATCTGTATCAGGAATCAGACTTAAGTGCTTATATGACAAGGTACTATTCTGGGTGAAACACAAACAGAATTAGATAGAAATGGTCACCAGTTTTGGGAGCTTACACCCAAAGAGCCAGCTCTGGCCAGGAAACTCAACAATTTAGAGCACATTCTGTTGAAGATCATTAAACCCAGGCAGTGATTGGCAACTGCCTGGGAGTGAAGAGGGGGCCAAGGGAGAGATTTCACATTTCTCAGGGTGCTTGTGTAGTCTGGATAGGCATATTCTAAGATGACCATTGTTTTAATATGTTTTTAGTCATATCACATTTATTTTGAAGTTTTGAATAAAATTGGGGTAAGGGATGGAAGGAAATATTTATATTTTCAAAGGAGATTCCGAGAAGGTTGAGAAACTACAGACCAGGAAATGGAAGGGAATTATTTACCAGGGGCTGAACTTAACATGTGTGGGGGGAAAATAAAGGAATCATAAAGGTATGATTTCTTCCCTTTCTCCTTCCCTGAGCCTGAACACATGTCATATTTTCTAAACTTGATGGGAATTTCCTCTTCAATCTCTGGCCTTGGAGAGAGAAAATTGGGGAAAGAGAAGACCAGGAATGAAAAATTGGAGGGAAAGAATGAAGGAAACTCTTGAATAAAAGAAAGTTGCTTAGAACATAGGGGAGGGGAAGATATCATCAAAAGTCAAACTCCAGACTTTGTTTAAGTGTTAGAAAATGTTCCTGGAAGGTGGCCAGGTGCGGTGGCTCATGCCTGTAATCCCAGCACTCTGGGAGGCTGAGGCGGGCAGATCATGAGGTCAGGAGATCGAGACCTTCCTGGCTAACACAGTGAAACCCCGTCTCTACTAAAAAATACAAAAAATTAGCCAGGCGTAGTGGCTGGCACCTGTAGTCCCAGCTACTCGGGAGGCTGAGGCAGGAGAACGACGTGAATCTGGGAGGCAGAGCTTGCAGTGAGCTGAGATTGCGCCACTGCACTCCAGCCTGGGCGACAAAGCAAGACTCCGTCTCCAAAAAAAAAAAAAAAAAGAAAGTGTTCCTGGAAGGTTGGAAAGCCCAAATAAGTACAAAAAAGATTCCAAAACTGAGTTTCAAAGAAGGGAGGGGTAGCCTGGTGGTTTGAGGTGGCTTCTGAGTGTGACATGACTCTGGATAGGGCTTAGAGATTTGGAATGGTGAGAGTAAACAGTGAATAACAAAAAGTAGGTAAGGCTTAGTGAGGGTTCCCACTCACATAATTTGCCATGTGAACTTCATCTGCTTTTGTCACAACATTCCCATGGAACATGCACCCCTGTTGGTCTCATCTGCCAAAAATCACACTGTCAGTAAGTGGCCAAGCTGGGATTTGAACAGTGCTTCTGGTTCCAGAGTCCAACCTAGAGTTAGATGTGCCTGAGCTGTGTAATGGCCTAATTAATTGTTGGTGTTTATGAAGTGGAAATACACATAGTGCAATCAGTTAATGACTTTTCTTCACAGCCTGAACATTAAATATTTTCCCCTTTACCTTTGCTCTGATCTTCCACTTGGAGAGAGAATCTTTGCATTCTTTTTTTTTTGAGATGGATTCTCGCTCTGTCACCTGGCTGGAGTGCAGTGGCATAATTTCGGCTCACTGCAACCTCTGCTTCCTGGGTTCAAGTGATTTTCCTGCCTCCAAGTGATTCTCCTGCCTCAGTCTCCCGAGTAACTGGGACTACAGGCACGCACCGCAACGCCCGGCTAATTTTTTTTTTTTTTTGTACTTTAGTAGAGATGGGGTTTCACCATGTTGGCCAGGATGGTCTCTATCTCCTGACCTCATGACCCACCCTCCTTGGCCTCCCAAAGTGCTGGGATTACAGGCGTGAGCCACCATGCCCGGCTGAACCTTTGCATTCTTTTTTTTTTTTTTTTGAGACGGAGTCTCACTCTGTCGCCCAGGCTGGAGTGCAGTGGCGCAATCTCGGCTCACTGCAAGCTCCGCCTCCCGGGTTCACGCCATTCTCCTACCTCAGCCTCTCCGAGTAGCTGGGACTACAGGCGCCCGCCACCACGCCTGGCTAATTTTTTTGTATTTTTTTAGTAGAGACGGGGTTTCACCGTGGTCTCGATCTCCTGACCTCGTGATCCACCCGCCTCGGCCTCCCAAAGTACTGGAATTACAAGCGTGAGCCACTCGCGCCCAGCCACCTTTGCATTCTTAAGGATAATCTGCTTGTTTCCACTTGGACAGCTTGGCGAGGAGGAGTGCTAACTCCTAGAAAGCTCCTAATTACTGCCAAGGTGAGCCAAGTGAAAAGTTAGTTCCATTTTCTGCAGAAAGGGACAGTTCATTTAATTCCAGCAAAAAACTGGCTTCCAGGAGAAAAAGGACTGTTTAAAGGTCTGTGTCAATTATATGGTGATTATGAAATTCATGATATGACTACTCCAGTGGCTGAATCTATGATTATCTGACGTGATCCAAGAATCCACAGTGTAACAGGCTCTATGACTCCATTAAAGAAAAGTCAGTTTAATTCTGTGCTACACTCCATATTACTTCTCTCCTTTCCTAGATCTCTTCTATCAAAGAGAGTAGACATTTATAAAATGGTGTCTGAATTCACCTCAGTGTCCCGGAAGCCATATGAGCTATTTTTTTCATGGATGACTCAGAGCTTGGGAATTCCAGTGTGTTGTTTTATATAATTTGAAGTACCATAAAGACCTTTGACCTAGAAGACTTCCTTTGTTGAATGTGTATCTTTTCCTGTAATTAGAGTCTATGATTAGACTACAGGCCATCATGACAAGTCTTTAGCTTTCCAAAGCACTCTTTATTTTTGGACCTTCTAATTTGTTTTCTTAGGAATACTATATTTTGTAAATATTAACCAAAATCCATTTTTAACAAGCACCTACAAGCATCCCAGTTTCAAAAATCAGGACGCAAAACATTTTGCCCAAACTTTGTGGTCACCAACAGTGTTTTGGAGAAGAGTCTAACAATCTCTGAATTGTTGCAACTTCCCAGCGCCTTTCAGAGACAAAGGCCCGTGGTTCCTGTACACATTTTGTGTCTTGTGGCCCAGCTTTCCTGGCCGAAGCTGAGTGGACCAAGGATTAGTGACTGATGAAAAAGCTGCCATCTGTAGGTTAGACGGCAGCCATGAGATGTCCTCGTAAAAGAGCCCGGCAGAAAAGCGGCGCCCTCTACAGGATGGGCTCTGGCTGACTCAGTTTGACTGCTGGAAATACTAGAATCATCAGTCAGACAGAGAGGAAGTAAAGACAGTCACAATAAAGGTAGAAGTCTAGAGTCTGCAGCAAAAGGCACCTGTGCTGAGAGGGCAGCAAGATAACCAGATATTTGCCTTGTATCTCAAATGCCTGTTGGTTTTATTGATTTCCTAATCATTTCTCTATGTAACCTTCTAAGTCCTCATTGATTGACAAAGCTAGAACTTGCTTTCCTGACACCTGTAGTAGGCTGAGTAATCCCTAATCCCCAGAATCTGTGAATATCACCTTATATGACAAAGGGACTTTGAAAATGTGATTTAAATTAAGGATCTTGAGCTGGAGAGACAATCCTGGATTATCCAGGTGGGCCCAATGCAATCACAAGGGTCCTTATAAGAGGGGGCAGGAGGGTCAGAGTGATTAGTAGGAGGTGTGACCACGGAAACAGGAGGTTGGAGTGATGTGAGGCAGGGGCTGTGAGGCAAGAACTGCAGGCAGCCTGCAAAACTGAAAAAAGCAAGGAAATGTATTCCCTTCTGAAGCCTCCAGAATGAGCCATTTCTGCAAACACTTGGCTAAATCTCAGTGAAACTGATGTTGGACTTCTGACCTCTGGAACTATAAGATATACATTTGTGTTGTTTTAAGCCACTAAATTTGTGGCATTTTGTTATAGCAGCCATAGGAAACTAATATACCAACTGACAGACTAAGCCCGAGGTCCAGCATTTTCTGTGCTCTTTTATTGAGGAAGACAGACAATAAGTACCTTAAGCACTTGACCGTTCTGCCTGTTAGCATTGTGAGACGTTCTCTGATCTGCTTTGAACAGGTTATTACATTTTGCCAGAAAGATATAAGAGAGAAAATGGGAAACTAGGCATTGAATAAAAATGACAAGAGAGTTGCCGATGGGGCCACAGTCGCTCAAAAACCACACCATAAGAGCAGTCCATGGCTGGGTGCCTTACTTGACACCTGTAATCCCAACACTTCGGGAGGCCAAGGCAGGTGGATCGCTTGAGGCCAGGAGTTCAAGACAAGCCTGGGCAACATGGTGAAACCCCATCTCTACTAAAAATACAAAACATTAGCCAGGTGTGGTGTTGCACGCCTGTGGTTCCAGCTACTGAGGAGGCTGAGGTGGGAGAATCGCTTGAACCTGGGAGGTGGAGGTTGCAGTGAGCTGAGATTGCAACATTGCACTCCAACCTGGGAGACAGGGTGAGACCCTGTCTCAAAAAAAAGGCAGTCTTTGTAAGGAGAAGGAATTTGATATTATATTTTTAAAACTACTAATGACAAGGCCGGGTGCAGTGGCTCACGCCTGTAATCCCAGCACTTTGGGAGGCCGAGGTGGGCAGATCACGAGGTCAGGAGATCGAGACCATGGTGAAACCTCGTCTCTACTAAAAACACAAAAAAAATTAGCTGGGCGCGGTGGTGGGCGCCTATAGTCCCAGCTACCTGGGAGGCTGAGGCAGGAAAATGGTGTGAACCTGGGAGGCGGAGCTTGCAGTAAGCCGAGATTGCGCCACTGCACTCCAGCCTGGGCGACAAAGCGAGACTCCGTCTCAAAAAAAAAAAAAACTACTAATGACAATGAAAACAGATAAGAACACTGGTAAAACTGAAACCACACTTCACCGAGGGCTGTACCCATCGTACAGTAATTTTTCATTAATTCAAAATCTGTCTGGAGAGATATCTCAATGCTCTTGTTAATTACTTCTTTCAAGGCATTCTCTCATTGTAATTGAGCACACCCCTGGGTACCATCCTATAAGTAAGTACATTAATGACTATATACAACATACCGAGCCAACAACTTATACACATAAACTGGCTTTCTGGCTCACCTTTCAACTCTCCCATTATAATTTCTAGAGAACACTGCCAGGTAGGCTTGCCTGTCATCCTCAATAAAGACCCAAGTGAGGATTCTTTTCCGTAAAGCTTCAAGTTTAATTAGCTCATTCTGCTAGCTCCTCAGAAAAGGCTTTCCGCTGCCAAAGAAAATTAAGCTTTTTTAAAAAGACAAAAACAAAAACAAAACAGGTTTCAACTCATTCGGTATATTTTAGGATAAATGCATTTTGAAGGCAAGGGCAAGGTTTTTTTGTTTTTGTTTGTGTTTTTGTTTTTGTTTTTGAGATGGAGTCTCACTCTGTTGCCCAGGCTGGAGTGCAGTGGTGTGATCTTGGCTTACTGCAACCTCCGCCTCCCGGGTTCAAGCTATTTTCCTGCCTCAGGCTCCAGAGTAGCTGGGACTACAGGCACGCATGACCATGCCTGGCTAATTTTTGTATTTTTAGTAGAGACAGGGTTTCACCATATTGGTCAGGCTAGTCTTGAACTCCTGACCTCATGATCCACCCGCCTCAGCCTCCCAAAGTGCTGGGATTACAAGCATGAGCCACGGCACCTGGCCAAGGGAAAGGTTTTTATACATATTTTTATTTATCCCTTAGTAACCTGAATATGACTAATAAAGAAATCTTGACCGGTGCAGTGGCTCATGCCTGTCATCTCAACACTTTGGGAGGTCGAGGTGGGCGGATCACGAGGTCAGGAGTCCGCAATCAGCCTGGGCAACACGGTGACACCCCATCTGTACTAAAATACAAAAAATTATCCGGGCATGGTGGTATACCCCTGTAGTCCCGGCTACTCAGGAGGCTGAGGAAGGAGAATTGCTTGAACCCAGGAAGCAGAGATTTCAGTGAGCCAAGATCACACCACTGCACTCCAGCCTGGGTGACAGAGCAAGACTCTGTCTCAAAAAAAAAAAAAAGAAATCTTTATACTATAGTAATAAGGATTATTCTGATAGTTACTGTATTGATTGTTTTGATAATTACTGTGTTCTTAGTTGCAGACAACAGAATTCACTCTAGCTAGTTTCAATAGAAAGGGGTTACAGCAGGGTATTAGGTACCTTATGGGATTTCCAGCAGTGCCAGAGAAACAGGTGAGGATACCATACAGCCGGAAACAACCCCAGCAGAAATTCCCAGCCATAGGCAGGACTGTTCTCACAGAAGCCCCACTGCTGCTGCTCACTAGTCAATACCTGTGATGCTAGGGGCTGCACAGTGAGGCTTCTCTCAAAGCTCTTTCACAGTCATGTCTGCAAAAAGATGGACCCATCTACATGTGCTGCTACTTCACTTAAATGACCTTCATCTTCCGGGAGCACATAGGCATCTGCTGGGCAGAACCTGGGTCACAGGCAGAACCCTAGCTACAAAAGAGTCCAGACACCGTAGGTTTTAGAAATAGTCAAAGCAGATGTTGTGTGGACCCATTCGTGGAATCTGCCACAGTGACCATATGGATTTCAGGCAATTTGTAAGTAATGGTAATCATGAGAGTTATATGAGAATAATGGCTAGCAATTTCCAGTGCTTTCTAGCGCTTAATATCTTATAAGCATGATCTCATTTAATCCTCAAAGCAGCCCTATGTGGTAGGTACTATTCATATCCTTGGATTGTAAGTGAAGACATCAAAGAACTAGAGAGGTTAATTCACTTGCCCCACATCTCATGGTGGTAAAGCCAGGATTCAAACTCAGCTCTGTCTGGATGAAAGTCTGTGCTTTCAGCTAGTATACTGCTAATGCTTTACTAATTATTATTGTTAGTTCATCTGTGAGGAGCAGCTTGACTAGCTAATCTGGGTTTCCCATTTCTGGAAGACTTTTTACCCACAGTGGGACTCTGATATTTGTGTAACTGGAAACGGAAATGAGACCTTCTGAATGTGGAATGCAAAGAAGAGGGTACGTCTCACCAGTCCTGGGTTATATTACCTTTGTGTCAGATGTAAGGTGACAAGCCAAGCATAGGACATGCACCAAGTGGAAAAGTCCACTGAAAATTTTATCTTTGAAGAGAACAGAAAAAGCATTAAATCTCTATATCTGGTACAGTCTATATGGGTTGTTTTATCTGAAAGGGGAAGGAGAAATGCTTTAAAAAAAAAAAGGTAACCTTAACCCTAGGCAAAACTTAAATGATTTTCTTGTCTTTCTTCATTTCTAAAGCTAGAGCCAGTCAGACAAGATGGGGCGTGTAGTGTTGCACAATGATCCTGCTGCATTTTCAGCCTCCAGGCTGAGAAGCAAGTGCAATTAACATTCCAAGGTGCGAGTTATTTCCCCACCATTTGAGCCCTGCAGCATCTTATTGTGATTACAAAGGCTGGACTAACTCTGGCTTTGTCAATGTAATGTATACACATTAAACATATACAGACGGTTCTTAAAAAGTTATAAATTCAAACATTCCATAGTATGTGGAACCCAGTAAATTATAGAATGGGAAATGCTTTCAAAGGAGCACCTGATTCAGCGTCGTCCTACCTCTTGTTTCTAATTAAAAAGAAAAAGAAAAAAACATAAAAACAACAGCATTGTAGTCATGCTTTAATTTCATTCTAAACTTGTGTCACCCTGTTGAATTGAGGCCCACAGGGAACAGGGCCCAGCAAATCCCTGAACCTCCTGGTATTTGGTATAAACACAGCACCTAACCTGGACTAGCTTCCATAGAGCTAAGACATTTTCTTTTTTGCACACAGAGCAGTAGGCTCCAAAATTATATATACATGTTCCAAAAGTATATATTTTGTTCCAAACATATGCTCCAAAATTATATATTATATATATTTTTATATATGCATATAATTTTTTTGAGTCAGGGTCTTGCTCTGTTGCTCAGGCTGGAGTTCAGTGGTGTGATCATAATTTACCTCAGCCTTGAACTCCTGGGCTCAGGCAACTCTCCTGCCTCAGCCACCTGAGTAGCTTGGACTACAGGTGAGTGCCCCCATGTCCAGCTAATTTTTTTTTTATGTTTTGTAGAGATGGGGTCTTGCTTTGTTGCAAGGTATCCAACTCCTGGCCTCAAGTGATCCTCACGCCTTGGCCTCCTACAGTGCTGGGATTATAGGTGTGAGCCAATGCACCTGGCCATGAACACATAGTTTTAAAAATACTTATTTGTTTAAATGTATATTAAGAAAGACATATAATAGGTCAAACATGAGATTTGTGGATGTTATTGCTCATAGCAAGGCTAAGATTTTAAAAAAGAAGGGGGAGTCACTGCAAGGAATTAGATAAATAAATAAAATGATACTCTAGCAAAACCAAAAACGTTGCACGTGGTCCTGGAGTGACGAAAGTGAGGGAAGCCATCGAAGAGAACAGTGCCTGGATTCAAGTGCCTGCTCTGTCCCTGACAGGCTGGAAAGATCTTGAACAAGTCACCTCCCTCTGATGAACTTCAGACTGTAAACTAAGAGGATATACTGGGGCAATGTTGAAGGTGGGGCGTGTTCTTACTTGTTCCAGGAGACCAAGGCTTCCCATGGTGTTCCAGGCACCGGGCAGGAAGAAAGGTGGGGCTTCCGCTCCCAACAGCTTCAACTAGAGGCAGCTTTCACTAGCTTTACAAATGCAGCTTCTCACAGAAGTTGGTTTGAAAATAAGGTTTCATTGATTAAAAAGTCTGAAAATGTTCTTCTCGGCCCCAAAATAGAATATTTATATACTATGCTTTTGTAAACCATAACTAACCAAAAAGCTAATGATATCAAAATAAGTTCAGCTGGGGTGCGGCTTGTTTCAGGAAGTCTGTTCAAGAGGAAAGTACAGCCAAATAATCACAGATAATGTGTTTGATCACAGGCTATCCCAGGCACTGAGCTATATATACTAATGAATCTTGGAAAAACAAAACCAATAAACAAAATAAAACCACCACTAGGAGGTACGTTTTATAAATAACTCCACTTTACAGATGAGGATACTGAGGCTCAGAGAAGTGAAGTGGCTTGGCTTAACTCACCCACTTTGTATACAGTCAGAGTACAAACACAGGCAGTCTGACTCCCCTTAACTCTATCACTGTGTTGCCTCGCAGGAGGGCAGAGAGAGGTGCCTCGTACCTGGGAATCAGCGATCTCTAGCAATAAAGATAAATACCCATTTAGTGCACATTTCAGGCTACCCAGCACCCATGAGCCAATTTTCAAAGATTTTCCATTCATGTAGTTGTTAGGCAGTGGTGGTCCAGGCATACTTCTTTGGCCAGGCCAGGGATGATTTCTGTTTCATGATACAGTCTTTGCTGTGAGGGTTCATCTGGGTGGGGGCTCACAGGCCTCTTGCAATGGAGTTTCTCATATTCTGAACCAATTCTGGGTCCTCAGGCAGGTCCTTGAGACATATTCTTTTTTCTCCTGGATCACAGGGCTAGGTCTACCTACTTCCTTTTTTTTTCTTTTTCTTTTCTTTCTTTTTTTTTTTTGATACTGATTCTCGCTCTGTCAACAGGCTGGAGTGCAGTGGCACAATCTGGGCAAATTGCAACCTCTGTCTCCTGGGTTCAAGCAATTCTCCTGCCTCAGCCTCCAGAGTAGCTGGAATTATAGGCATGTGCCACCACGCCTGGCTAATTTTTTTTTGTTTTGTTTTGTTTTGTTTTTTTTTTGAGACGGAGTCTCGCTCTGTCACCCAGGCTGGAGTGCAGTGGTGCGATCTCGGCTCACTGCAAGCTCCGCCTCCCGGGTTCAGGCCATTCTCCTGCCTCAGCCTCTCCGAGTAGCTGGGACTACAGGCGCCCGCCACCACGCCCGGCTAATTTTTTGTATTTTTAGTAGAGACGTGGTTTCACCGTGGTCTCGATCTCCTGACCTCGTGATCCACCCGCCTCGGCCTCCCAAAGTGCTGGGATTACAAGCGTGAGCCACTGCGCCTGGCAATTTTTGTATTTTTAATAGAGATGGGGTTTCACCATGTTGGCCAGTCTGGTCTTGAACTTCTGACCTCAAGTGATCCACCTGCCTCACCCTCCCAAAGTGCTGGGATTACAGGCATGAGCCACCGTGCCTGGCCAGAAGTCTTCGTTCTTTATGGTACTTCAGGACTTCCAAATGCGTCTTCACTATCTCCTCATGGTTTGCATTCCTACACTGGTGACTCTCTCTTCATTGCAGTGCCTTCTGCATATCCCACACAGCAGGAGGCCCAGACAGGAACCCCCACGGTGAAAGAGGATATGTTTGATCTAAGTGTTCTGTCCAAATCCCTCCAGATCTTTTTTTTTTTTTTTTAATCAGGCAGCCCTCAGAATCACAGCAGAGAGTCCCCCTCTAGATCTTTTTATGATTTTGGTCATTTCTCTCCACCTTCAAGTGTGCGTTTGTTTACAATGGCCTGCACCTGTGACTCTTCTTAGGGGAATTTGCCCTGGGCTACTGCAGCCGCTTTTCACTCAAGGACAGAATTCTGGAAGTGTCTAGTAGGTTTTCATGCTCCTGGCATGGCCCTTAGTGGATGATGAAGGGTGAGACCTTCTCTTGCCTTAGGCTGAGACAGACTCAGGTGTGACTTACATCCCAGAGTGTTTCCCACCCACCCCCTCCCCACAGGATCAGGCTGAATCACAGCCTGGCTGGGCTCCTTCCCTTGCCTGCCTCCCCCACGCCTTCACTGATTTCTCCTGGGAGCCCTTTTTAAATGTATTACTTACACACAAGTCCTCATCTCAGGGTTTTGTTCTGGGAAACCCAACCTAGAAAAAGACTTAAAAGAAAAAAAAAATTACAACTTAAAACTGAAAATAGTTGTCACTGGTTTTAATGCAGTACAATAAAGCCAGGCCTGTTCCTTCTCAGCCTCTTGAAGAACTTAATGCTCAATTTAACATTTTATTTACATTTTCATTTATCTTTTTATGAATTAATCACGCCCAAACTTTTGTTGCTCTTTCCTTCCTTTGAAAGGTTTCTGAGTTTCTTCCCTTCTCTGGAAGTTAACTGGTAAGGACTGCCTTAAACACAGTTTAAGGAGTTGTGTTGTCCCCAACCCCAATATCCCCTTTCAGGAAGCAGCATCTTGGTTGTGTTTTGTCTTCCAACACACAAATGCACACACACACACATGCACCCACAAATACACACTTGTGCAGACACCAATGCACACAAATCATGTTCCCACATGCAGGCATGACCAAAAACATGCACTCACACTCATGTGCACACAGAAATCACGTACATGCACACATGCACACACATATGCATGCCATAGTTAGGATTTAGGCACCTGCCTATCTGCCTGCCTAAACTGTTCACTGTGGAATTTCCTGACGCTTCTTTTTACTTGTGTGGTTTCCTGAAAGAGTATGAAGGACTCTGATGGTTGTCAACGGAGTGTCAAGTGTAGGACTGAACCAAATGACATACTGTTGAATATAATGAGAAAAATAGAAGGCAATGAGAGAAAAAGAAGGCAAGTAGTAAAATTTCTTTGGGTAGCTTCTAAGCACACATTTTTAAAGTTTTTCTAAAGTCTAAGGGGGCATACAAAATTACCTTAGATTAAATGTTTATTATAGCTTCCATATTAATGTTAGGTCAGATTTATAATGTGGTAGATTCTGAATAGAACTATGTTTATACTATGTTGTACATACACTTTTATTATTATTATTATTTTTTGAGACCGAGTCTTGTTCTGTTACCCAGGCTGGAGTGCAGTGGCATGATCTTGGCTCACTGCAACCTCTACTTCCTGAGTTCAAGTGATTCTTGTGCCTCAGCCTCCCAAGTAGCTGGGACGACAGGCATGTGCCACGACACCTGGCTAATTTTTGTATTTTTAGTAGAAATGGGATTTCACTATTTTGCCCAGGCTGGTCTCAAACTCCTGGACTCAAGTGAGTCGCCCGCCTCAGCCTCCCAAAGTGCTGGGATTACAGGAGTGAGCCACCATGCCTGGCCTGCATTGTAATTTTCTAAAAGGAGGATGAAGTCATACTTGCCAAACCTATTGGACTACAGCACCCTTCCTGAGGAGCATCTCTGGAACGAGAGTCCAGTGGACAATACTCTCAGCAGTGCTGACCCGCTTTACCCTTGGACCTGCACACTTGCAGTGATCAGGTCTAGCTTTTTGTTACAGGAACACTAGCATTTTCCACAGATGTGACCTCCCACTGTCAAGGTGATTTAAAACAAATTTTTTTGTAGAAACCAAAAGAATCCTTGCCAGATAATGTAAGCATCAAAGAGATAAATGTACATGTGATGTTACAGAAGGAAAAGAATCTTCTTGGGAGGTGCTACTTCTCCCCTAGCCCATGAGGACCAATAAATACTAATGAGGACCCTTCTCATCTATAAGCCAGGGTGCTAAGCACCCTCCACAGACTATCTGATTTACTTATTACAGCACTGTCACGTGGTAGATAGCATTATTCTTACTTTGTAATAAAAAAGCCTGAGGGTTAGAGAAGTTAAATAACTCACTTGAGGTGCCCAACATCATCTGGTAGGTCTGGATTCAAATCCAAACCTGTAACACCAAAGCCCATAGCCTTAAGCAATAAAAGGTAAAAGGCTGGCGTGGTGGCTCACCCCTGTAATCCCAGCACTTTGGCAGGCTGGGGCGAGTGGATCACCTGAGGGCCACACCACTAGGAAACGGTAGCGCTGGGCTTCAAAACCAGGTCTGGTCTGAGTTCAGGCCATATACTTAACCCATACTTAACTCTTTGAGTTAAAACTAGAAAAAAAATTGAAAAATCAGTCTTTTTAAAGTATTTCCAAATTATGAACATTTGCTGGTTTTGGGGGCTATGTAACACCCAGATCTCCTTCCTATTTCATGGGAATTCCACTTTTGGAAGGTCTTGATGGGAGGGCCTCTGCCTGTGGGAGCCGGCAAAGGCCGGACATTCCCTGTCCCTGCCTCCTGGCTCACCAGTGGGCCGCTCCAGCGGGGAATGATGGTTTTGGGGGGCATGACGATGCCAAGACACAGGAGCCCTTAGAGAGCATCCACAGCAGCGGCTGTGGCTGTGGGTGATGTTCCTGTGTCACATCTTTGGCTGGGTTTCCTGCTGACTCACCTTCATGGGTTCCTGCTGACTCACCTTCATGGGTTCCTGCCTGTTTCCTGGGGCTGGTAGCCAAGCCTCCCCACCTGTTCTGTGACCCACCAACATTTTTCCAATATACTCACTCCCTTTCTGTTTAGGTAAACTGCAGGTGGCTTCTGATGTGTGCAACCAAGAACCAGACACGTACAAAAGTCTTCGTACTTTTGGAATTATATAATTGGAGCCAAAGGTAAACCTTTGTCTTAGCCTCCTGCAGACGATTTAAAAATGTATTCTTTTCTGAAATCCAAGCAAAGGCCATAGCTGTGGCTTTGTCCTTGGGTAACAACCACCTTTTGTACACTGGGGCTATAGGCAGAGAATTCCAGTTTCTCAGTGTGACCTTCAAGGCTTTGCCCAGAATAGCCCCATTTATGACTCTGTCTTCTAACTAGGCCCATATTCCAGCCAACCTGGCCTCCTGGCTGTTCCTTAGCCATGTTTTGCCTTTTCTCACCCAAATATTCACCTGCCCTTCTGAGGTCAGCTTCTTCTAACACACGTATACATGGCAAGCTTGGTCTTACATATACCTTGAGTCATCCACTTAGAAGCACGTCCTATATGTAATCCCAGCACTTTGGGAGGTTTGGCCAGATGGATCACTTAAGGCTAGGAGTTTGAAACCAGCCTGCCCAACATGGTGAAACCCCATCTCTACTAAAAATACAAAAATTAGCCAGGCATGGTGGCACGTGCATGTAATCTCAGCTACTTGGGAGGCTAAGGCAGGAGAATCGCTTGATCACAGGAGGTGGAGGTTGCAGTGAGCTGAGATCGCACCACTGCACTCCAGCTTGGGCAAAAGAGCAAGACTCCACCTCAAAAAAAAAAAAAAAAAAAAAAAAGAGCGGCCAGGCACAGTGGCTCGCGCTTGTAATCCCAGCAGTTTGGGAGGCCGAGGCGGGTGGATCACGAGGTCAGGAGATCGAGACCACGGTGAAGCCCCGCCTCTACTAAAAATACAAAAAAAAAAAAATTAGCCGGGCGTGGTGGCGGGCGCCTGTAGTCCCAGCTACTCGGAGAGGCTGAGGCAGGAGAATGGCGTGAACCCGGGAGGCGGAGCTTGCAGTGAGCCGAGATCGCGCCACTGCACTCCAGCCTGGGCGACAGAGCGAGACTCCGTCTCAAAAAAAAGAAGAAGAAGAAGGTCCTATAGTCACAGGTTTCCCACTGTTCCTAGCTCAGCTGAGGGCCGCGGCTCTCCAACAGTGGTGTGTTAACTCCAACTCTAGGCCTGAGGTAGTCCACTTGGTAGGAGAAGAGTCTAGTTGTCGCTTCATAGGCCTCACTGGGAAGTGGGAGAGGGAGCGGGTCTCCTTCCCCTTCACCACACCACCCCAGGTTGTACAGATGGAACAACTCACTTCACTGGGCATGTTGGAACCATTGGAAAGGGAACCGAAATTCGGTAGAAGGAAGGTGAAAGTTCTTGATGAATCCGATTCTCCCAGAGTTGTAAGGGAAAGTAGCACAAAATTAGGCCTTCACTGGGTTGGGGTAGAGGATTCTGCTAAGGTCTGGCCCTGAACGTCCTAATTTCTTGATCAGGCATCTTCTACTACAAGACTTTTGGGAAAACCTCTTTGAGTCACTGGAAACCACTGGGAAGGCTCTGTTCCATCCCGCTCCTCTCTCCAGACATCTCCTCATTCAAATGGGCAACTCAGCAGGACTATCAGCCCTGCTGGGACAAGGAAGTCCTGAAGACCCATCAGAGGTAGAAGGAGCTGGGGAGAGGCTCAGGCTTACCAGGGTCTGTGGCTGAGGATGGGTGTGGGTCGTCTGGGTCAGATTATGTTCGTGCTTGCTATTCGCTTCAGCAAACATGGCTGTGTCGGTAGCTTTTGAACTTGTTAGATTTAACAAGTAGTGGTTAATTAAGAAGCTTTTCTTCACTAACAACGTGCTTCCCCTTTCCCTTGAAGTCCCTAAATCCCGTTATAATGCACAGGAGGGGTTAGTCCCTTTCTCATTTTGCCTATCAGAGCAATGGAGGAGGCGTGTGGCTCGTGCCTGTAATCTCAGCACTTTGGGAGGCGAGGTGGGAGGCTCATTGAGCCCAGGAGTTTGAGACCAGCCTGGGCAGGGCAACACACAAAAAAAAAATTAAAAATTAGGTGTGGTGGTGTGCACCTGTAGTCCCAGTTGTTTGGGAGGACTAGCGGGAGGATCATTTAAGTGGGAGGATTGTTTAAGCCTGGGAGATTGAGGCTCAGTGGGCGGTGATCATGCCACTGCACTCTAGCCTGGGCAACAGAGCGAGACCCTGCTTAAAAACAAAGAAAAATAATAATGCAGGAGTTACTAAAAAAAAAAGCCTTATTCAGATATAATTCAAGCATGATGCAATTCACCCACTAAAAGCACATAATTTGAGGGTGTTTACTCCAGTATATTCACAGTTACAGGCCATCACCACAGTCAATTTTAGAATACTTTCATCAACCCAGAATTAAGCCTCATACCCATTAGCAGTCTTGGCAACCACTAACCGACTTTATGCCTCTATAGATTTGCCTTTTACGAACAATTCATATAAATGAAATTATACAATACTGTATGTGCTATTCTGTGACTGGCCCCCTTCACTTAGCATAATGCTTTCAAGGTTCATCCATGGTGTAGCACGTATCAGTACTTTATTCTTTTTTATAGATAAGTAATGTTCATTGTATGAATATACTACTTTTGTTTATCCATTTATCATTTTATAGATCTTTGGGTTGTTTTGACTTTTTGGCCATCATAAATAAAGCTACTAAGAACATTTGTGTACAAGTCTATGTGTGCACATATGTTTTTTCATTTTTCTTCGGTATATACCTAGGAGTAGAATTGATTGATCACAGCTCTGTTTAACCTTTGGAGGAACTGCCAAAATGTTTTCCAAAATAGCTGCACTATATTACATTCCTACCAGTGCTGTATCAGGATTTCAATTTCTCCACATCCTTGCTACAACATTATCATCTGTGTTTTTTATTATAGCCATCCTACTAGGCATGAAGTGGTACCTCACTGTGGTTTTGATTTGCATTTCCTGATAGCTCATAATGTCGAGCATCTTTTCTTGTGCTTATTGGTCATTTGTGTGTCTTCTTTGGAGAAACGTGCATTTACATCCTTTGCCTGTATTTATTTATTTATATATTATTTATTTATTTATTTATTTGAGACAGAGTCTCTCTCTGTTGCCAGGCTGGAGTGCAGTGGTGCGATCTCGGCTCACTGCAACCTCCACCTCCCGGGTTCAAGTGATTCTCATGTCTCAGCCTCCCTAGTAGCTGGGATTACAGGTGGGCGCCACCACGCTTGGCTAATTTTTGTATTTTTAGTAAAGACGGGGTTTCACCAAGTTGGCCAGGCTGGTCTTGAACTCCTGACCTCAGGTGATCCACCAGCCTTGGCCTCCCAAAGTGCTGGGATTGCAGGCATGAGCCACCACGCCCAGCCTATTTATTTATTTATTTATTTATTTAGAGATGGAGTTTCACTCTGTCACCCAGGCTGGAGTGCAGTGGTGCAATCTTGGCTCACTGCAACCTCTGCCTCACGGCTTTCAAGTGATTGTCCTGATCAGCCTCCTGAGTAGCTAGGACCACAGGCACATGCCACCACATCCAGCTAATTTCTGTAGTTTTAGTAAAGAAGGGTTTTGCCATGTTGGCCAGGCTGATCTCAAACTCCTGACCTCAGGTGATCTGCCCGTCTCGGCCTCCCAAAGTGCTGGGTTTATAGGCATGAGCCGCTGCACCGGGCCATTTGCCTGTTTTTTAATTGGGTTATTTGTTTTTATTGTTGTTTTTGAGTTGTAAGAGTTCTTTATATAGTCTAAATACAAGTCCCTTATCAGATATATGACTTGCAAATATTTTCTCCCATTCTTTGTCTTTTCACTTTCTTTATGGTATTCTTTGAAGCATAAAGTTAAAAAAAAATGTGAAGTCCAATTTATCTTTTTTTCCCTTACCTGCTTTGCTTCAGTATCATATCTAGGAAACCATTGCCTAACACAAAGTCACAAAGATTTACTTCTTTGTTTTATTTGTTGAGTTCTAGAATTTTAGCTCTTATATTCAGGTCCTTGATCCATTTTAATTTTTGTATATGGTGTGAGATAGGGGTCCAACTTTATTACTTTCCATGTGGCTATCTAGTTATCCCAGCAGTATTTGCTGGAAGGACTATTCTTTCCCCTTTGAATTGTCTTGGTATCCTTGTTGACAATCAATTAACTGTAAGTATGAAGGTTTATTTACAGACTCTCGATTTTATTCTTTTTATTTATTTATTTATTTTTTGAGATGGAGTCTTGCTGTCTCACCCAGGCTGCAGTGCAGTGGCACGATCTCGGCTCACAGTAACCTCTGCCTCCTGGGTTCAAGCAATTCTCCTGCCTCAGCCTCATGAATAGCTAGGATTACAGGTGCCCATCACCACACCCAGCTAATATTTTGTATTTTTAGTACAGATGGAGTTTCGCTATGTTGGCCAGGCTAGTCTCCAACTCCTGGCCTCGAGTGATCTGCCCGCCTGGGCCTCCCAAAGTGCTGGGATTATAGGTGTGAGCCACCACGCCTAGCCTATTCTATTGTTTTATATGCTGTCCTTACACCAGTACCAGAGGTTACTTTTTTTGAGATGGAGTCTCACTGTGTCACCCAGGCTGGAGTACAGTGGCACGATCTCTGCTCACTGCAAGCTCTGCCTCCTGGGTTCATGCCATTCTCCTGCCTCAGCCTCCCGAGTAGCTGGGACTACAGGCACCCACCACCATGCCCAGCTAATTTTTTGTATTTTTAGTAGAGACATGGTTTTACCGTGTTAGCCAGGATGGTCTCGATCTCCTGACCTCGTGATCTCCCGTCTCGGCCTCCCAAAGTGCTGGGATTACAGGTGTGAGCCACCACGCCTACCCTGCCTAGAAGTTACATTTTAATCAAGGCTGCTTTCTTTCCTTCCCCAGGAGGAGCTCCTGGTTGACAGTTTCTTTGTTCACAATTTAGTCTTGGAAGGAGGATAAGGTCAGAGAGAAAGGAGGGGAGGTAGCCAATTCTTTACATCTGTATTTTCTCAGGCTGTTCTCATTTCTCCAAGAGTGGGACTCCATACCATAGAGGACATGTTAGTGACACCCTCATTCATTTATTCAGTTTCAGTGCATGGTCATACACTGCAGCTTGTCTGTGCCTAATTAAGTGGTTCTATAGATTACACTAACTGGATTCCAATAAACTAAATTTGCTGACCTTTTCTGTGAAGGCCAGAGGCTATCAGTGTCAAAACATGCCTGCATGCATGTGCATACACACACAATGTGACCTTTAAAATAAAGGTGTTATTTAACAATGATTGAGAGAAAGACAAACTCCTTTCCTAAAAAAACACGTTAAGCAGAAGGCATTCGGAAAACAGATCTTTAGAAATATTTCACAGTTATGTGGTTTTGTTATAAAGACAAATATGTATTTATAAAAACTCATAGCTGTGGCCAGGCGCGGTGGCTCACGCCTGTAATCCCAGGACTTTGGGAGGCCAAGGCGGGTGGATCACGAGGTCAGGAGATCGAGACCATCCTAACATGTGAAACCCTGTCTCCACTAAAAATACAAAAAAATTTAGCTGGGCGTGGTGGCGGGTGCCTGTAGTCCCAGCTACTCTGGAGACTGAGGCAGGAGAATGGCCTGAACCCGGGAGGTGGAGCTTGCAGTGAGCCGAGATTGCGCCATTGCATTCTGGCCTGGGCAACACAGTGAGACTCCGTCTCAAAACAAAACAAAACAAAAACAAAAACAAAAAACCTCATAGCTGCATACTTTTAAAACTTGGAAATCAAAATTTCTAACCCATTTAGGATTAAAAGGAAATGTTTCAGTGGATTTTGTACTCATTCCTTAGTTTAGAAAAACAACTGGTTCCCATCAGGGAAAATGGAAAGACGCTAACAGCATTACAGGAGCAGCAGCACCTTTGCATAATTAGTGAACAGGGTGGAAAATTAATATCATAGGCCGGGCGCGGGGGCTCACGCCTGTAATCCCAGCACTTTGGGAGGCCGAGGCAAGTGGATCACCTGAGGTCAGGAGTTCAAGACAAGCCTGGCCAACATCATGAAACCCCATGTCTACTAAAAATACAAAAAAATTAGCGGGACATGTTGGGGGCATCTATAATCCCAGCTACTCGGGAGGCTGAGGCAGGAGAATTGCTTGAACCCCAGGGGCAGAGGTTGCGGTGAGCTGAGATCGCGCCACTGTACTCCAGCCTGGGCGACAGAGTGAGACTCCGTCTCAAAAAAAAAAAAAAAAAGAAAAGCATCATTACATAGTAAGCAGAACCAATGACAACTTCATCCATTTGTGTATATGTACTCTTTTAGAGCAAATTTATAAGTTATGATATCCATTTAAAAAGGAACAAAATAGGCCGGGTGTGGTGGCTCACACGTGTAATCCCAGCACTTTGGGAGGCCGAGGTGGGTGGATCACTTGAACCCCAGGGGCAGAGGTTGCAGTGAGTTGAGATTGCACCACTGCACTCCAGCCTGGGTGACAGAGTGAGACTCCGTCTCAAAAACAAACAAACAAACAAACAAACAAACAAACAAACAAACAAAAACCTGAACTTTAGAAGCAGAATTTTGAAAGGAACAGTAAATCAATGTGCTGAAAAATAAGGGCCAGGCGCAGTGGCTCATGCTTGTAATCCCAGCAGTTTGGGAGGCCAAGGCGGGTGGATCACTTGAGGTCAGGAGTTTGAGACCAGCCTAACCAACATAGTGAAACCCTGTCTCTACTAAAAATACAAAAATTTAGCTGGGCAAGATGGTGGGTGCCTGTAATCCCAGCTATTCAGGAGGCTGAGGCAGGAGAATCACTTGAACCTGGGAGGCAGAGGTTGCAGTGAGCCAAGATCACGCCACTGCACTTCAGCCTGGGTGACAGAGCAAGACTCCATCTCAAAAGAGAAAAAAAATTAGCTTGGCATTGTGATGGGTGCCTGTAACCCAGCTACGACGGAGGCTGAGGCACGAGAATCACTTGAACCCAAGAGGCGGAGGTTGCAGTGAGCTGAGATCACGCCACTGCACTCCAGCCTCGGCAACAGGGCAAGATTCTGTCTCAAAAAAAAAAAAAAAGGATGCGGAAAAATGTAAAACAAGTCCAACCACAATGCTCTTAGTAAAAATATTATAAACAATATTAACATTTTATGTTTATAATATATTAAATACTATTAATCATGTTGCAAATATTACTAATGCTGGAAATTTTAGTGAGAAGAAAAAGTAATATATTAAACAGAATAAAATTAAAAATAGTTAAAAATATATAGAATCTGTAAGTCCTATACTGGGCAGAGGTGCTTACATTCTTTTACTGATATGAATATGCTCTCAAAAAAATTTTTTTAAATTTTAAAAAAGGAATATACCATCAAAAAATTTGGAGGCCCCTGGCTTAAATTATTACGTTGTAATACAGAACAACACTGTGAACTGCCCATAGGGAACTACAGTGCATAGCATTTCTCAAACTCATCTGGCCATGAGTCATTTGGAGGCATGAAAGTTCCAAGAAACCCTCTTTGGACCATGCTGTATGGTGGATAAGAGCATGAACCTCGAGTCAGACAAAGCTGACTTCAGCTAACTACCAGACTCATCTTATACTAGCTAGGCGACCTGAGCATTTTACTAAATCTTTTTGAACTTTTTTCCTTATCTGTAAAATGGGGATAGTGATCTCTACCTCGTATGGTTGTATGGACTTTAAAAACAATATTGTATATAAGTGCATAGTATAATGCTTGACATCTTGTAAGCACCCCTTAAAAGGAAGTTTCTATTATTCTATCATCTCTGATAGTTATTTAGAGACCTGATGTATCTTTCATAACTACACTTCTTCAGAGCAGAAATTGAATCTTCTCTTATGAGTCCCATGGAACACTTAGTTGCAAAAGGTATGCGAGAATGAAGAAATAAATATTAATAGAAGCAGAGTTCTCTGAAAGATTGAGAGACTAACTATACCACCAAAGACTGAAATGTTTCTTTCTCAGCTGTTTATAACTTACCTTTTTAATGGCTACACCAGAACATTCACATAGGATGAATCCTCATAGTAATTTTCCTTACCTAGGCAGTTGATAACAATTAGTCTGTAACTAATTGTTTCCAGCTGCTCCCCTTTGATTACTCAATCAAAACAAATTTATAATGGTTCTCCTGTGGTTTGATACTGCTAGGAGCCTAGCATGCCTGAGATGAAGACAAGATTACTACGTGTGCTTAAAAGTCCGGGGAATAGGCTGAGCACGATGGCTTATGCCTGTAATCCCAGCACTTTGGGAGACTGAGGTAGATGGATCACTTGAGGCCAGGAGTTTGAGACCAGCCTGGCCAATATGACAAAACTGCAACTCTACTAAAAATACACAGATTAGGTGGGCATGGTGGTACATGCCTGTAATCCCAGCTACTTGGGAGGCTGAGGCACGAGAATCACTTGAACCCAGGAGGCAGAGGCTGCAGTACGCTGAGATCGTGCCACTCTACTCCAGCTTGGGCAACAGAGCAAGACTCTGCCTTGAAAAAAAAAAAAAAAAGAGAAACAAAAGAAAAGTTATTTCAGACCCCGGTGAAAAGAACAAAGGCATGATAGTGTCCATTTCTGGCTCTGATTTCCTTTTGTGTCCCCTTCCTCTGGAATGTTCCTCTTACAAAGTTTTGTTAGAGTAGTACTAATGATACTACTACCACTTACGATAATTACATAAGTAGTTACTTAATAAATAACCCAAATAAGTCCTAGGCATCACTTGGCCCAGTTTTGGAGTAGTATAACATTCAGAGGAAGAACCTAGCAACCAAAAATGAAGTTAATTCCTATGTATGTTTTCCTTATTACAACCCACAGTAACACTTCTGAAAGTCATCTCTCTTTCTATGCCTCTAGGTCTCCATTCAGCAGCTGCTTAAGGCCCCTCTTTCTTTACTTTTCTTAGTATCTGTGGGGGTCAGTTAGGGTTGCATTCAGTTGCATGGAACTGAAACCTGGATGCACATACTTCACAAAACAGAGGTTTTATTTTTCTTCTGTAACCAGAACTCTGGAGGTAGGCAGTTCAGGGCAGGTACAGTTGCTTGAAGAAGTATCAGGGACCCAAGCTTCCTTTAGCTTCCATCTTTTGCAAAATAGCTGCTTCACTTCCAGGCTTTAATCTATGTTCTCAGCAGGAAAAAGAATGAAGAGTAAATGACAAAAGATCCGTGCTGTTGCTGGCAGGTTGGGCGTTTGGTGGCATCAGCAGCTGGATCAGCCTTGTTGAGTGGGAGCCCTGATGCTCTGTATTTGCATCCTTTTCTCTGATGTTCCCCCAGGGTATGCCACTTTTTAAAAATGTCGACTGTTGGCTAGGTGAGAGGGGTGCAGTTTTAGAAGCTTCCCCAGGTATGGCCTTGGCCTTCCCCACTATGACAGCACTTGCTCCACAGTCTGAGGAACTATTATAGAGGTTCTGCCAACCACCAAGTATGCCCATGCTAAGTACTCATTCAGAGAGGACAAGGACTCATCACTATATACCCTTGCTGGGAATCCAGTCTTCCTCAGTCATTAGGTTCTGGAAATTGGCTCAGGTTGAGAAACAGGGCAAGGGATTATGACTATTGGGGCAGCTCCTCTCAGTCGCCTACTTAACTGTCCTTGTGTTTTAAAAACTAGACCTTGAGGCACACAGTATCCTACTAACTACCTTCATAGCTCCCTGTGGGTCAGGCCTCCTTGGATGCCATTCTATATTGCCACTCCTAACAATGCCACTTAATCTTCTGCTACCTGGTCTGTTGCAGGCCCAGAGGCCTGCTATCAGGGACCCTAGCTCCTGAAACATCTTCCACCATAAGCCGTGGTCTACAGAGAAAAGCAACTACTGGACTTCTCAGTGATGCTTGTGTCCCTCTCAATAGCACATTCCTTATTGCTTGTGATAAACAGCAGAACACAGCTGACAGGATAGGATGTAAATAATATATCATTCCCACTTCTGAGTCTTTTGCTCCCTTCTTCCATTGTTTGCCAGGACAGCTCTGGCCTTTCTATTTTGCTTAGTGTGGGCTATTGCTTTCTCCAAGCTTTCTAGAGCCATCCTAGCAATCTGTTAGCTTTATCTCCTGGAGTCCTTGCCAGAATGTAAATACTGTAGTACAGGAATGTGCTTATATCAATACGCTCTGCTTTATTTAGCATTATTTTCTCCTCCCTCCCCAATTCAGCACACTGGGGACCCCTTCCCCAGTTCTCCCACCTTCTGCAGATGTATATATAAGTTGGGTAGGTTTTTTTTCAGAGGAGTCTCTCTCTGTCACCCAGGCTGCAGTGCAATGGCCCGATCTCGGCTCACTGCAAGGCCCACCTCCTGGGTTCATGCCATGCTCCTGCCTCAGCCTCCAGAGTAGCTGGGACTACAGGTGCCCGCCACCACGCCTGGCTAATTTTTTATTTTTTTATTTTTAGTAGAGACAGGGTTTCACCATGTTAGCCAGGATGGTCTCGATCTCCTGAGCTCGTGATCCACCCACCTGGGTCTCCCAAAGTGCTGGGATTATAGGCATGAGCCACGGCTCCCGGCCTAAGTTGGGTAGGTTTTTTAGCTCCTTCAGGATATAGTGCCTCTCCTCCCTTAGCAGGTCTAGCATTTTCTTTTTTTTTTTTGAGACGGAGTCTCGCTC